>NW_018403708.1:4113-21105 GCF_002113885.1 Mizuhopecten yessoensis | reverse complement strand
GAACACTGGTATAGGGTTTTGGTATACTGTATAGTCTTCATTATCTCGGGTGATTAACTTCGTTATCTCCACTTGTGTATACACATGTACATTTACCTTTCTCAGACATAGACCATGTCAATTGTTTGGTCATCCGGGCAAACCCTCAGTTCAACATATAGCGAGTTTCAACGGCACCCCAGACTTCATGGGTAGGAAGACACTTACCAGTGAAAAATCGGCTTTCTAGAGTTTACCTCATTTCTAAAAGCTTTGTTAGTTTTCGAAGTGATAACTAAACTTCAATAAGTAAAATATTGAATAAACAAAATTCTCAAAATATGATACATATTTGTGTTATCCCTACATTATCGTTTTCAAAATCTATACTGGAATTTTTGCGACAATGACTATAAATAAGTAGTATAATAGAACGAACCTACTAATTCTTTACTACATCTGTTCGTAAAATAATCTTACTTGTTTACATTTATAGTGAAAATTCAAACCAACAAGATGATCAATTATAGGCTGGTATTCAACACATCGTCGATCTGTAAACTACAAGCACACAGACATACTCCCATGTGGTTAGAGAAAGGGATTAAACATCCCTTCGAAAACTTCGATATCTATACCTGTAATGTAAGCTAACCATTCTCTACTCCTCAACGCTAAGCTTAAGGCTATGAACGCAGACCGGCATTGTGCTTGCTAATTCTATTATGATATATGCGAAATCTTCTGATATTATGTGACCTAACTATAGATATGATATATGAATATGAAACAAATACCCGAGGTCTGAATATAAACACAGACAGGATATGTAAATAACTCAAGTGAAAATAATGTGAGTGTAAATTTGAACATTTACCATTATCAAATCTGATATATTGTGTGTCTCGCTTGGCCGACGATATATAAAGAATCTTCAGTATTTTATCTTTCTCTTAAACCCTCAATATCCATGCCTAACCATCATCAATCTTTTGATTTTGTAATTCAAGAAACATCGCAGTGCTGAACTTACGATTAAGTCGTCGTTCGTTTTCACTAAAGTGGTTAGATTTTTTTCGCGAAAATTACAGGGTAAATTTCCTTAGAGATTGAAATCAATGGTGAATACATATAATCCGTGTTCTCTTTTTCTTTGATATATTTTGCACGCCCTATTTAAACCGAGTACAAATGATTTAAAACGTGTAAGCGAGCTTGTTAAATATAAGATCCACCTCGTGTGGAATGCTGTCTCGATTATCGTCCATTAATCACAGCGAGCACTACAGCATGTGGTAAATCAAACATTTTAGAGGATATTTTCGTTGCCAGACTGTGGTTTGAGAGTATATAATATGTTGGTTCTTTGATTTGAGAATAATTTCAATCTGTTAAGAGTCAAACAATAACGACATTTGTCTATAACTGGTTGTTATCAGTTCAACCATAACGACAGTTGTCTATAACAGGTTGTTATCTTTTAACCATAACGACATTTGTCTATAGCAGGTTGTTATCATTTTAACCATAACGACAGTTGTGTATAACAGGTTGTTATCATTTTAACCATAACGACAGTTGTCTATAGCAGGTTGTTATCATTTTCACCATAACGACATTTGTCTATAGCAGGTTGTTATCATTTTAACCATAACGACAGTTGTCTATAGCAGGTTGTTATCATTTTAACCATAACGCCAGTTGTCTATAGCAGGTTGCTATCATTTTAACCATAACGACAGTTGTCTATAGCTAACTGTTGAGAGTCAAACGATAACAGTTACGTGTCTATAACTCGTTATTATTTTAACCATAACTAACTGTTAGGAGTCGAACAACAGCGATCACGTGTAAATAACAGGTTGATGATAGTTAATATATAGGGGTCACTCGTACTTATGTTGGTAGCCTAACTAGATATTACAAGTCTATAATGCGATGTTAGCAGTCAAACTAAAGCGCGATATGTCTATAAATTGCTGTAAATAGAACAACACAACGAGGGCATACTAAAGCGTCACCAAAACAGTAAATAGACCCCAAAATCTACCAAACTAAGGCATAATATGTACAAAGGAAATGTTTACGTGGAAACCCTTGAAATATAAGGTGAATAAGACTAGGTGATAGTTGGTTGTACCATGTATAGGCAAACAGCTGAGGTCATTTTGGGACGTGCCTCCGTGTGAGTTATGAACCTATATGTGTCCATGAATGCTGGAGGCAGGGTATAATGGTGTATTTGCCTTCTTGTGGTAGATCTGAACTGATGCAAAGTGTATAGTGCTAATTCACTGAAATACCATGATGAAGGCACCCAGCACAGCAATCCGCCCAGTCATATTATTCTTACAACAGATGAACCTACCGTTGTCGTTTCCCTAAATGCTGATCATTAAACACGGAATAACATCTATTATTTTAAGACTTTGCATGGGCACAGAACCCGTTTCCTTCCTCGACTGGGTTAACGTTCAGCATCACAGCTAAAACTGCAGCTTTATTTTGGTCGCTGTAATGTTTTTAAATAAATGGTTATTTAAGAGACTGCATCCTTGGTACCTCTGTGTTGTAAGTTTGTCCGTCATCAGTACACATCTATCAAATAGTCATAATATTTGAAGCAGATTCTGGAATACCGAAAACGTCGTAAAGTAAACACCGAATTTTCAGAAGCAGAATGTTACTATCAAGCAAGGAAAGGTTCATGATTGGAAAATCGGAATTGTCACTTTAGTCGTTTAGCTTAGTAGTTCTCAGGCTGTCAATGCTGGCTATGTTGTAGGTAAAGATCAATGAAATCAGCTGACGAAAACGACTCTATTGTCCATAGCTGATGAAAACGACTCTATTGTCCATAGTTGACGAAAACGACTCTATTGTTCATAGCTGACGAAAACGACTCTATTGTTCATAGCTGACGAAAACGACTCTATTGTCTATAGCTGACGAAAAGACTCTATTATCCATAGCTGACGAAAACGACTCTATTGTCCATAGCTGACGAAAACGACTCTATTGTCCATAGCTAACGAGAACGACTCTATTGTCCATAGCTGACGAAAACGACTCTATTGTCCATAGCTGATGAAAACGACTATATTGTCCATAGCTGATGAAAACGACTATATTGTCCATAGCTGATGAAAACGACTCGATTGTTCATAGCTGATGAAAACGACTCTATTGTCCAAAGCTGAGGAAAACGACTCTATTGTCTATAGCTGACGAAAAGAATCTATTAGCTGACGAAAACGACTCTATTGTCCATACCTGACGAAAACGACTCTATTGTCCATATCTGACGAAAACGACTCTATTGTCCATAGCTGACGCAAACGACTCTATTGTCAATAGCTGAAGAAAACAACCCTATTGTCCATAGTTGACGAAAACGACTCTATTGTTCATAGCTGACGAAAACGCCTCTATTGTCCATAGCTGAGGAAAACGACACTATTGTCCATAGCTGATGAAAACGACTATATTGTCCATAGCTGATGAAAACGACTATATTGTCCATAGCTGATGAAAACGACTCGATTGTTCATAGCTGATGAAAACGACTCTATTGTTCATAGCTGACGAAAACGACTCTATTGTTCATAGCTGACGAAAACGCCTCTATTGTCCATAGCTGACGAAAACGCCTCTATTGTCCATAGCTGATGAAAACGGCTCTATTGTCCATAGCTGATGAAAACGCCTCTATTGTCCATAGCTGATGAAAACGCCTCTATTGTCCATAGCTGATGAAAACGGCTCTATTGTCCATAGCTGATGAAAACGCCTCTATTGTCCATAGCTGAGGAAAACGACACTATTGTCCATAGCTGATGAAAACGACTCGATTGTTCATAGCTGATGAAAACGACTCTATTGTCAATAGCTGATGAAAACGACTCTATTGTCAATAGCTGATGAAAACGACTCTATTGTCCATAGCTGAGGAAAACGACTCTATTGTCCATAGCTGACGCAAACGACTCTATTGTCAATAGCTGAAGAAAACAACCCTATTGTCCATAGTTGACGAAAACGACTCTATTGTCCATAGATGACGAAAACGAATCTATTGTCCATAGCTGACGAAAACGACTCTATAGTCCATAGCTGACGAAAACGACTCTATAGTCCATAGCTGACGAAAACGACTCTATAGTCCATAGCTGACGAAAACGACTCTATTGTCTATAGCTGACAAAAACAACTCTATTGTCCATAGCTGATGAAAACGACTCTATTGTCCATAGCTGATGAAAACGACTCTATTGTCCATAGCTGAGGAAAACGACTCTATTGTCTATAGCTGACGAAAACGACTCTATTGTCCATAGCTGACGCAAACGACTCTATTGTCAATAGCTGAAGAAAACAACCCTATTGTCCATAGTTGACGAAAACGACTCTATTGTCCATAGCTGAGGAAAACGACACTATTGTCCATAGCTGATGAAAACGACTCTATTGTCCATAGCTGACGAAAACGACTATATTGTCTATAGCTGACGAAAACGACTCTATTGTCCATAGCTGATGAAAATGACTCTATTGTCTATAGCTGACGAAAACGACTCTATTGTCCATAGCGACAAATGTGTATGACTTGTTGTTTTCGGTCAAACCATGGAAACTATGGATAATTCATCGCTGTTAAGACTCCCCTGTTGTGTTGTTTCTGTATAGCAAAAGAATATCGTCGCTTAAACCAACTCAACGATCAAGAAGCTGTAACCAAAGAGAGATAATCAGGAAATGTAAACAAGTGAAGATAATGGAGGGATATTTCTAGATTGCCTCCTACTGTAACCAACTCATACTACCAGCGTTACGGATGTGAAAATATAATAGTTCTACCAGAATCTGCCGCAGATGTAGATAAGATAAAAATAGGCAACCTCGTCGTATCGTCGATCCGAAGATTTGATTAATTTCTGAAAAAATCAACACACTTTCCTTTTTTTCCACTCCGACGATTATGTAATTGCGAGTTATGTGGCGATAAGAAAATGCCGCACATGTACGCTTATCATACTCTGTCATATGTATGTACACTATTACACATTTCAAGAATAAGTCAGCGGAGACTTTATAGGAGATCTGACGAGGGGGGTGCCGAGCTGTCTGTACAGGCTCCATAATCGTGGACGATCTACAACGGCACATACACAACATCCCGTGGGTGGGGGAGAGGGTATTTAGGGAGGAGAATTAGGGGAGGGGGTAAATGAAACCGGGTAAATCTGTAGTGATTAAGAACAAACGTGTGTATACTAATTATATACAGATCAGAGCTGTGGACCGTCCACATAGATGTTTAGATCGCATCATTTATTAGGAGGACCACGGGAATCGTACCGGGAGTACACCCCGCTGACAACGTATTATGATAATGCAAGGATCTCTATCACAAAGGCTATGTTTATGTGGGACGTTCCAGCAAAGGTCACAAACCACTACACAAAAGGCGCAAACGACGGCAATAAGTAGCACAACCCTAAAAATGAGGCGCTGGCCACTGCATCGATGATTGTCTCTGAAACCACGTGATCACAACCACTACACAAAAGGCGCAAACGACGGCAATAAGTAGCTTAACCCTAAACATGAGGCGTTGGCATCTACAGCTATGATTGTCTCTGAAACCACGTGATCACAACCACTACACAAAAGGCGCAAACGACGGCAATAAGTAGCACAACCCTAACAATGAGGCGTTGGCATCTACAGCTATGAGTGTATCTGAAACCACGTGATCACAACCAATACACAAAAGACGCAAACGACGGCAATTAGTAGCACAACCCTAACAATGAGGCGTTGGCATCTACAGCTATGAGTGTCTCTGAAACCACGTGATCGAAACCACTACACATAAGGCGCAAAAAACAGCAATTATTATCACAACCCTAAAAAACGTCTCTGAAACCACGTGATCAAAACCCAATCAATACGAAATACACTAAGTCAAGTATTGCAGTGACCACAATCCTGAAATCGAGACTGAAATTCGGATGAACATAAAGAAGGCACTTTAACGCCCTGACAGTGTAATTGTATATTGGTAAAAACTTATGAAGCTACGTATACCAGACAGTGAAACAGAAATGTCAACGCCGATTTTGTCTCATATTTTTGTGAAAGTTCATGTTGCCTTTTCTTTCCTTTTGGTATCAACCAGTTCTTGCTTTTCAATGAATGTTGTTTCTTTGATACATTTTGTCCTGGTCTGTCATTGATGTGGACTATTTTGTCCTAATGTGTAGCCGTTGCGGCCTACATATCATGTCGTGACGCTGTGTCATGTTTTACCCTGTTGTACTATCGCTGTGTTATGTTTAACCCTGTTGTACTATCGCTGTGTTATGTTTTTCCCTGTTGTACTATCGCTGTGTTATGTTTTATCCTGTTGTACTATCGCTGTGTTATGTTTTACCCTGTTATGTTTTACCCGGTTGTACTATCGCTGTTATATGTTTTACCATGTTGTTCTATCGCTGTGTTATGTTTTACCCTGTTGTACTAACGCTGTGTTATCTTTTACCCTGTTGTACTATCGCTGTGTTATGTTTTATCCTGTTGTACTATCGCTGTGTTATGTTTTACCATGTTGTACTATCGCTGTGTTATGTTTTACCCTGGTGTACTATCGCTGTTATATGTTTTACCATGTTGTTCTATCGCTGTGTTATGTTTTACCCTGTTGTACTATCGCTGTTATATGTTTTACCCTGTTGTACTATCGCTGTGTTATGTTTTACCCTGTTGTACTATCGCTGTGTTATGTTTTATCCTGTTGTACTATCGCTGTGTTATGTTTTACCCTGTTATGTTTTACCCTGTTGTACTATCGCTGTGTTATGTTTTACCCTGTTGTTCTATCGCTGTGTTATGTTTTACTCTGTTGTACTATCGCTGTGTTATGTTTTACCCTGTTGTACTATCGCTGTGGGGTTTTGTCTGGTCTTCGGGTTGTGCTATATTTTGTTCGTGATTGTTGTCGCTGTGGCACATTTTGACACTTCCGATTAGAGCTCTGTTGTACTATCACTGTGGGGTTTTATCTGCTCTTTAGGTTGTGCTATATTTTGTTCGTGATTGTTGTCGCTGTGGCACATTTTGACATTTCCGTCCAGAGATTTGATGAATTTAATGTGTGTAATGTGATTCCCTAACAATGAACCTGACAAGCGGTTATTCAAACGACACAGCTGAGTGATACTCACATTATATAGATTTGTCAAACGGTCTTAAAAAAATTAAAATGCCTTTTTGATATAAATACATCGTATAATAATGACAGTCTATTGAAATATAACAAAAAATATGTAAACCCAGAGAGAATAACACATTACCACATAAACAAGTCTATAAGACATGAATACATAAACACGATATCTAGCCACGTGATTACATAAACACGATATCTAGCCACGTTATTACAGTAACACGATATATAGCGACGTGATTACAGTAACACGGTATCTAGTCACGTGATAACAGTAACACAATATACAGGCACGTGATCACAGTAACACGTTATCTAGACAAGCGATTACAGTAACACGTTATCTAGCTACGTGATCACAGTAACATGGTATCTAGACACGCGATTACAGTAACACGGTATCTAGCTACGTGATCACAGTAACATGTTATCTAGACACGATATTACAGTAACACGGTATCTAGACACGTGATAACAGTTACATGGTCGTTATCTAGCTACGTGATCACAGTAACATGGTATCTAGACCCGCGATTACAGTAACACGGTATCTAGCTTCGTGATAACAGCAACACAATATACAGGCACGTGATTACAGTAACACGCAGTAACACGTTATCTAGCTACGTGATCACAGTAACACGGTATCTAGACACGCGATTACAGTAACATGGTATCTAGACACGCGATTACAGTAACACGGTATCTAGCTTCGTGATAACAGTAACACAATATACAGGCACGTGATCACAGTAACATGTTATCTAGACACGCGATTACAGTAACACGTTATCTAGCTACGTGATCACAGTAACACGGTATCTAGAAACGCGATTACAGTAACACGGTATCTAGACACGCGATCACAGTAACACGGTATCTAGACACGCGATTACAGTAACACGGTATCTAGCTACGTGATAACAGTAACACAAGATACAGGCACGTGATCAAAGTAACACGTTATCTAGACACGCGATTACAGTAACACGTTATCTAGCTACGTGATTACAGTTACACGGTATCTAGACACGCGATTACAGAAACACGGTATCTAGACACGCGATTACAGTAACACGGTATCTAGCTACGTGATCACAATAACACGGTATCTAGACACGTGATCACAGTAACACGGTATCTAGACACGTGATTACATTAACACGGTATCTAGACACGTGATTACAGTAACACGGTACCTAGACACGCGATAACAGTTACACGGTATATAGCCGCGTGATAACAGTACGCGATTACAGAAACACGGGATCTAGACACGCGATCACAGTAACACGTTATCTAGACACGCGATTACAGTAACACGGTACCTAGACACGCGATAACAGTTACACGGTATATAGCCACGTGATTACAGTAACACGGTATCTAGACACGTGATCACAGTAACACGGTATCTAGACACGCGATTACAGTAACACGGTACCAAGACACGCGATAACAGTTACACGGTATATAGCCAAGTGATTACAGTAACACTGTATCTAGACACGTGATAACAGTAACACAGTAAATAGCCACGTGATTACTGTTACACGGAATATAGCCACGTGATTTCAGTACCACGGTATCTAGACACGCGAGTACAGTAACACGGTACATTACCATCTAGACACGTGATTACAGGAACACGTTATCTAGACACGCGGTTACAGTAACACGGTACATTACCATCTAGACACGTGATTACAGGAACTTGGTATATAGCCGCGTGATTACAGTAACGGGGGATCTAGACACGCGATAACAGTAACACGTTTTCTAGACACGTGATTACAGGAACACGTTATCTAGACACATGATTACAGTAACACGGTATTTAGCCACGTGATAACAGTAACACAGTATATAGCCACGTGTTTACAATAACACGGTATCTAGACACGTGATTACAGTAACTTGGTATATAGCCACGTGATTACTGTTACACGGTATATAGCCACGTGATTACAGTAACACGATATCTAGCTACAATGTACGTGTTTACAATAACACGAAATCTAGCCGCGTAATTACAGTAACAAGATATCTAGCTACAAGTTTACAGTCACAAGATATCTAGCCACGTGATGACAGTAACACGGTATCTAGACACGTGATAACAGTTACATGGTATCTACCTTACCACGTAATTACAGTAACACGGTATCTTACCACTTGATTACAGTAACACGATATCTTACCACGTGTTTACAGTAACACGGTATCAATTTACGTTAAACCAGTAACACGGTATCTTACCACGTGTTTACAGTAACACGGTATCTAGACACGTGATAACAGTTACATGCTACGTGATCACAGTAACACGGTATCTAGACACGTGATTACAGTAACTTGGTATATAGCCACGTGATAACAGTAACACAGTATATAGCCACGTGGTTACAGTAACACGTTATCTAAACACGTGATTACAGTAACTTGGTATATAGCCACGTGATTACTGTTACACGGTATATAGCCACGTGATTACTGTTACACGGTATATAGCCATGTGATTACAGTAACACGATATCTTAACCCGTGATAACAGTAACACGGCATCAATTTACGTGAAACCAGTAACACGGGATCTTACCACTTGATTACAGTAACACGATATCTAACCACGTGATTACAGTAACACGATATCTTGTGACGTGATTACAGTAACACGGTACCTTACCACGTGATTACAGTAACACGATATCTTACCCCGTGATAACAGTAACACGGTATCAATTTACGTGAAACCAGTAACACGGTATCTTAACACGTGATTACAGTAACACGGTACCTTACCACTTTATTACTGTAACACGATATCTAACCACGTGATTACAGTAACACGATATCTTGTGACGTGATTACAGTAACACGGTACTTTACCACGGGATTACAATAACACGAATCTTGTCACGTGATTATAGTAGTACGGTACCTTACCAAGTGATTACAGTAACACGGTACCTTACCACGTAATTACAGTAACACGGTATCTTACCACGGGATTACAGTAACATGAATCTTGTCACGTGGTTATAGTAGTACGGTACCTTACCATATGATTACAGTAACACGGTACATTACCACGTGATGACAGTAACACGGTATTTAGCCACGTGATAACAGTAACACGGTTTATAGTCACGTGGTTACAGTAACACGATATCTGGCTTCTTGATTACAGTAACACGATATCTAGACACCTGATTACAGTAACTTGGTATATAGCCACATGATAACAGTAACACAGTATATAGCCACGTGGTTACAGTAACACGTTATCTAGACACATGATTACAGTAACACAATATATAGCCACGTGATTACAGTAACACGATATCTTACCACGTGATTACAGTAACACAGTACCTTACCACGTGATTACAGTAACACGGTATTTAGCCACGTGATAACAGTAACACGGTTTATAGTCACGTGGTTACAGTAACACGATATCTGGCTTCGTGATTACAGTAACACGATATCTAGACACCTGATTACAGTGATTACAGTAACTTGGTATATAGCCACACGATAACAGTAACACAGTATATAGCCCCGTGGTTACAGTAACACGTTATCTAGACACATGATTACAGTAACACAATATATAGCCACGCGATTACAGTAACACGGTATATAGCCACGTGATTACAGTAACACGATATCTAGCCACAATGTACGTGTTTACAGTAACACGAAATCTAGCCACGTGATTACAGTAACACGGTAGCTAGACACGTGATAACAGTTCCATGGTATCTAGACACGTGATTACAGTTGCACGGTGCCTTAGCATCTGATTACAGTAACACGGTATCTAGTCACGTGATTACAGTAACACAATACCTTAACGTGATAACAGTAACACAGTATATAGGCCACGTGATAACAGTAACACGGTTTATAGTCACGTGGTTACAGTAACACGATATCTGACTTCTTGATTACAGTAACACGATATCTAGACACCTGATTACAGTAACTTGGTATATAGCCACGTGATAACAGTAACACAGTATATAGCCACGTGGGTACAGTAACACGGTATCTAGACACGTGATAACAGTTACATGGTATCTAGACACGTGATTACAGTTGCACGGTACCTTACCATCTGATTACAGTAACACGGTATCTAGTCACGTGATTACAATAATACGACATCTAACCACGTGATTACATTAACACAGTACCTTACCATGTGATAACAATAACACGGTATCTAGTCACGTGATTACAGTAACACAGTACCTTACCACGTGATTACAGTAACACGGTTCTAGCCACGTGATTACAGTAACACAGTACCTTACCATGTGATTACAGTAAGACGGCACCTTACCACGTGATTACAGTAATACAGTACCTTACCACGAGATTACAGTAACACGGTACCTTACCACGTGATTACAGTAACACGATATCTTACCAGGTGATTACAGTAACACGGTATCAATTTAAGTGAAACCAGTAACACGGTATATTAACACGTGATTGCAGTAACACGGTACCTTACCACTTGATTACAGTAACACGATATCTAACCAAGTGATTACAGTAACACGATATCTTGTGACGTGATTATAGTAACACGGTACCTTACCACGGGATTACAATAACACGAATCTTGTCACGGGATTATAGTAGTACGGTTCCTCACCACGTGATTACAGTAACACGGTACCTTACCACGTAATTACAGTAACACGGTACCTTACCAAGTGATTACAGTAACACGGTACCTTACCACGTGATTACAGTAACACGGTACATTACCACGTGATTACAGTAACATGATAACTATACACGTTACAGCAGTTACACGGTACCTTACCACGTAATTACAGTAACACGGTATCTTACCACGGGATAACAGTAACACGAATCTTGTCACGTGATTATAGTAGTACGGTACCTTACCACATGATTACAGTAACTCGGTACATTACCACGTGATGACAGTAACATGGTATCTAGACACGTGATTACAGTAACTTGGTATATAGCCGCGTGATAACAGTAACACAGTATATAGCCACGTGGTTACAGTAACACGTTATCTAGACACGCGATTACAGTAACACGGTATCTAGCTACGTGATAACAGTAACACAGTACATAGCCACGTGATTACAGTAACCCGATATCTAGCCACAATGTACGTGTTTACAGTAACACGGTATCTTACCACGGGATAACAGTAACACGCATCTTGTCACGTGATTATAGTAGTACGGTCCCTTACCACATGATTACAGTAACTCGGTATATAGCCACGTGATACCAGTAACACAGTATATAGCCACGTGTTTACACTAACACGGTATCTAGACACGTGATCACAGTAACACGTTATCTAGACACGTGCTTACAGTAACTTGGTATATGTGTTTACAGTAACACGGTATCTTACCACGGGATAACAGTAACACGCATCTTGTCACGTGATTATAGTAGTACGGTCCCTTACCACATGATTACAGCAACTCGGTACATTACCACGTGATGACAGTAACACGGTATTTAGCCACGTGATAACAGTAACACGTTATCTAGACACGCGATTACAGTAACACGGTATCTAGACACGTGATTACAATAACACGACATCTAACCACTTGATTACATTAACACAGTACCTTACCATGTGATAACAATAACACCGTATCTAGCCACGTGATTACAGTAACACAGTACCTTACCACGTGATTACAGTAACACGGTATCAATTTAGACACGCGATTACAGTAACACGGTATCTAGACACGTGATTACAGTAACTTGGTATATAGTTAACACAGTACCTTACCATGTGATAACAATAACACCGTATCTAGCCTCGTGATTACAGTAACACAGTACCTTACCACGTGATTACAGTAACACGGTATCATTTTACGTGAAACCAGTAACACGGTATCTTACCACTTGATTACAGTAACACGATATCTAACCACGTGAATACAGTAACACGATATCTTGTGACGTGATTACAGTAACACGGTATCAATTTACGTGAAACCAGTAACACGGTATCTTATCACTTGATTACAGTAACACGATATCTTACCACGTGATTACAGTAACACGGTATCAATTTACGTGAAACCAGTAACACGGTATCTTAACACGTGATTACAGTAACACGGTACCTTACCACTTTATTACAGTAACACGATATCTAACCACGTGATTACAGTAACACGATATATTGTGACGTGATTATAGTAACACGGTACCTTACCACGGGATTACAATAACACGAATCTTGTCACGTGATTATAGTAGTACAGTACCTTACCACGTGATTACAGTAACACGGTACCTTGCCACGTAATTACAGTAACACGGTATCTTACCACGGGATTACAGTAACACGGTACATTACCACGTGATTACAGTAACACGATATATGTACACGTTATAACAGTTACACGGTACCTTACCACGTAATTACAGTAACACGGTATCTTACCACGAGATTACAGTAACACGAATCTTGTCACGTGGTTATAGTAGTACGGTACCTTACCATATGATTACAGTACCACGGTACATTACCACGTGATGACAGTAACACGGTATTTAGCCACGTGATAACAGTAACACGGTATATAGCCACGTGATTACAGTAACACGGTACATTACCACGTGATTACAGTAGCACGATATATGTACACGTTATAACAGTTACACGGTACCTTACCATCGGATTACAGTAACACGGTATCAAATCACGTGATTACAATAACACGACATCTAACCACGTGATTACATTAACACAGTACCTTACCATGTGATAACAATACCACGGTATCTAGTCACGTGATTACAGTAACACAATACCTTAACGTGATAACAATAACACAGTATATAGCCACGTGGTTACAGTAACAGGTTGTCTAGACACGTGATTGCAGTAACTTGGTATATAGCCACGTGATAACAGTAACACAGTAGATAGCCACGTGGTTACAGTAACACGGTATCTAGACACGCGAATACAGTAACACGATATCTAGACACGCGATTACAGTAACACGTTATCTAGACACGTGATTACAGTAACACGGTAATCATATGGTAAGGTACCGTACTACTATAACCACGTGACAAGATTCGTGTTACTGTAATCTCGTGGTAAGGTACCGTGTTACTATAATCACGTGGCTATATTACCACGTGATGACAGTAACACGGGATTTAGCCACGTGATAAAAGTAACACGGGTTATAGTCACGTGGTTACAGTAACACCGTATCTAGACACGCGAATACAGTAACACGGTATCTAGACACGCGAATACAGTAACACGGTATCTAGCCACGTGATTACAGTCACACAGTACCTTACCATGTGATTACAGTAAGACGGCACCTTACCACGTGATTACGGTAACACAGTACCTTACCAAGTGATGACATTAAAACGGTACCTTACCACGTGCTTACAGTAACACGATATCTTACCACGTGATTACAGGAACACGGAATCAATTTACGTGAAAACAGTAACACGGTATATTAACACCTGATTACAGTAACACAGTAACTTACCATGTGATTACAGTAAGACGGCACCTTACCACGTGGTTACAGTAACACGATATCTAGACACGCGATTAGAGTAACACGTTATGTAGACACGTGATTACAGTAACTTGGTATAAATATCTTGTGACGTGATTACAGTAACACGGATATCTTACATTAACACAGTACCTGACCATGTGATAACAATAACACGGTATCTAGACACGTAATTACAGTAACTTGGTATAAAGCAACGTGGTAACAGTAACACAGTATATCTTACCACGTGATTACAGGAACACGGAATCAATTTACGTGAAAACAGTAACACGGTATATTAACACCTGATTACAGTAACACAGTAACTTACCATGTGATTACAGTAAGACGGCACCTTACCACGTGGTTACAGTAACAGGTTGTCTAGACACGTGATTACAGTAACTTGCTATATAGCCACGTGATAACAAAAACACAGTATATAGCCACGTGTTTACAATAACACGGTATCTAGACACTCGAATACAGTAACACGATATCTAGACACGCGATTAGAGTAACACGTTATGTAGACACGTGATTACAGTAACTTGGTATATAGCCACGTGATAACAAAAACACAGTATATAGCCACGTGTTTACAGTAACACGGTATCTAGACACTCGAATACAGTAACACGATATCTAGACACGCGATTAGAGTAACACGTTATGTAGACACGTGATTACAGTAACTTGCTATATAGCCACGTGATAACAATAGCACAGTATATAGCCACGTGTTGACAATAACACGGTATCTAGACACGTAATTACAGTAACTTGGTATAAATATCTTGTGACGTGATTACAGTAACACGTTGTCTAGACACGTGATTACAGTAACTTGGTATAAAGCAACGTGGTAACAGTAACACAGTATATCTTACCACGTGATTACAGTAACACGATATCTTACCAAGTGATTACAGTAACACGGTATCAATTTAAGTGAAACCAGTAACACGGTATATTAACACGTGATTGCAGTAACACGGTACCTTATCACTTGATTACAGTAACACGATATCTAACCAAGTGATTACAGTAACACGATATCTTGTGACGTGATTATAGTAACACGGTACCTTACCACGTGATAACAGTAACACGGTACCTTACCACGTGATTACAGTAACACGGTATCTTTCCACGTGATTACAGTAACACGGTATCTTTCCACGTGATTACAGTAACACGGATATCTAGCCAGTCGTCTCTGGTGACGAATGCATTAAATTCAAAAATTCAAAATAAACCACGATTTCTATTCATATCTAATATCTCCTTCATAAAGTAAACACTACAGGTTTAAGTGCTGCATCTGTATTCAGAAATATTGTATTAAACAGTATAGACAAATACAACACAGCGCACCGGTGGTGATCCTCACTGAAAACAGTGTCAGTCGGGGAGTTAGATTTGGGCGGTACATTTGTCAAAAGGTAACGCAGGTGTCCTAAGGTGAGCCTAGCGAGGACGGAAACCTCGCGTATAGTAAAAGCTCACTTGTATCTCAGCATGTCATGACGGAGTACCACACAAGCAACTCATACTTCCAAATAACGCGATGTATAGAAACAAAGCAGTGTCATATTTAAGGATGATATATGGAAACATTTCATATATCATATACAAACAACACTTATTTCAATTTAATGATATCATTGAAACACATTATCAGAACAATTTGTTCAGGATACATAATTACTACTACAATTAATGTCATCTGTAACCAGTCCCTTTGATACTTAGCAGTAACCAATCTCAATGGTACTTTACGGTAACTAATCTCAATGGTACTTTACAGTAACTAATCTCAATGGTACTTGACAGCAATCAATCTCAATGATACTTTACAGTAACTAATCTCAATGTTACTTTACAGTAACCGATTTAAATGGTACTTTACAGTAACCAATCACAATGGTACTTTACAGTAACTAATATCAATAGTACTTTACAGTAACCGATTTCAATGGTACTTTACAGTAACCAATCCCAATGGTACTTTACAGTAACTAATCTCAATGGTACTTTACAGTGACCAATCTCAATGGTACTTTACAGAAACTAATCTCAATGGTACTTTACAGTAACTAATCTCAATGGTACTTTACAGTGACCAATCTCAATGGTACTTTACAGTAACTAATCTCAAAAGTACTTTACAGTAAACAATCACAATGGTACTTGACAGTAACC
>NW_018403708.1:0-107 GCF_002113885.1 Mizuhopecten yessoensis | reverse complement strand
ATGGTACTTTACAGTAACCAATCTCAATGGTACTTGACAGTAACTAATCTCAATGCTACTTCACAGGAACCAATCTCAATGGTACTTTACAGTAACCAATCCCAATG
>NW_018403707.1:5084-5211 GCF_002113885.1 Mizuhopecten yessoensis | reverse complement strand
AACTTGTTATAATGGCGTTAAGATCCAGACTTGTTTAACAATCACTGATTAGGCGTGAGTACTTGTGTTTTAACTTGTTACAGTGGTGTTAAGGGTTAGGGTTAGTGGTAGGGTTAGGATTAACAAA
>NW_018403707.1:4690-4781 GCF_002113885.1 Mizuhopecten yessoensis | reverse complement strand
TAACAATCACGGATACGGCGTGAGTACTTGTGTTTTCACTTGCTACAGTTGTGTTAAGGGTAGGGTTAGTGGTAGGGTTAGGATTAACAAT
>NW_018403707.1:0-107 GCF_002113885.1 Mizuhopecten yessoensis | reverse complement strand
TACGGCGTGAGTACTTGTGTTTTAACTTGTTATAGTGGCGTTAAGTGTAAGGGGTAGGGGTAGGGTTAGGATTAACAATCACGGATACGGCGTGAGTACTTGTGTTT
>NW_018403706.1:542134-543304 GCF_002113885.1 Mizuhopecten yessoensis | reverse complement strand
ACACATAAAGTAAGTTCAGACGAGATCAAATCCAGAGCCAGATGTCGAGTAATCTGGCAAGGTTATTGAAGCGTAGAAGTATTGAGATCGTACAATTTAATTGGGTTAAAACTTGTTTCCTGCTAGAGAGAACCACGGCCATGTTCTGTAATAGTTTCCATCATTACTAACTTTAATGAAGGATGTCAGGAATTAATTATACTGCTGCGTCAGAACCCAGTACGACAAGACTAATGATCTTCGCTTTCAAAGCAGCACGGTCGTTAACAAGCATCTCACTTATCAGAGAGACACAACGTTGTAATGTCCTCAGATCTATAATAATTATCTTACGATGCTCACTAAATCAACCAAACTCCTTTAATGTCATGTCATATGTCAAATTACACTATCTAATGTATGCTTTACATTGCTGCAAATAAATACCAACCGAAATATTCCCCCTTCTGGCTCTTGAAATTCTCAATCGAGGCAATTGTTGTGTGTTTACATAACAACCTTTGTTCTTGAATCTGTTGTTTGATATCCAACTGGCCAAGTAAAAGGTTATATAAACCAAATTTAAGTATGTGTATTTAATTTACTAAAACAATCAGATATGTTTATTATTACGGTTGATTGGTAGCCTTGGTTCGGTTCCCATGGTGATTTTTACAATAAGGTCAGTGTTATAATTTTCACAAGTGATGCATGTCACAGTAAACGTCACTGTAGCGTGTAAGACAAATGACATTACAAATCATTCAGATTAATTGCGTTATGTTCAAAGTTGTAGTTAAATTCCGTACAGGATTGCTGACAAATTGAATAACGAATAAGATTCGCCATCTAGTCAATAATCACGTGACCAACCTGATTTATCACCTCCTTGGCCGAAATAGGCAATCATTCCTATATAACTCACGAAAGAGTCGAGTCTGTGATTGGTTTATAGTGTGGGAATGCAGATCATATGGGAATTATAGAGTACTATATTATATCTTTGTTCAATTACAGTGTCTACATTAAAGTATGGCAAGCCAAGTTGTCATTTATTCATGGAGCAATGTTGATCCAGTACTTAACCAAATTATATAAGATATCTCATATATTATATAAGATATCTTATATATTATATAAGATATCTTATAAACATATGAGATATCTTATAAACATATAAGATATCTTATA
>NW_018403706.1:519228-538795 GCF_002113885.1 Mizuhopecten yessoensis | reverse complement strand
TATAAGATATCTTATATCTTTTATGAGATATCTTATAAAGAAAGGTATATAAGATATCTTATAAAATATATAAGATATCTCATTTATTATATAAGATATCTTATAAAGTATATAAGATATCTCATAAAGTATATAAGATATCTTATATAATTAAATAAGATATCTTATATAATTTGGTTAAGTACTGGATCAACATTGCTCCATGCATAAATGACAACTTGGCTTGCCATATTAAAGGGTTGTGTGCCTTGATTTCAAAGCTCGATACCCATCCTGATGTGTATGTAACATAAGGTTTTTCTGCACGTTTTGTCTTGTTGAAATGATGACGTAAGAGTTGATTAAAGTTTAACTTTGAAATTTAATAAGAGATAACTTTTGACTTGACGGCGGGATATTCTGGAGTGTCCAAAATAAACCCGATGTGTTCCGTACAGAGTCTAGAACCTAACTGATTTACAATACAACATATCACAGTTAAATACATGTGCGTACAATAAAGGTACCTGAGGTTTAAGTGACAGGTGTCGCTAATTGTTAGATCAATTACCCGTGGTCAGTGTCCACAAGGTAAAGGCTATTACACTAATCCTGTTGCGTAATGTTGCGTAATTTGATGGACAATAGTAATGAGTTATGAAAGTGAGTTTACAGAGAGTACGTACTTAGGGATATAAAAACTTCACACATGAGACTTTCTTATCTCAAATGTCACAAAGGATATACAGTAATAACAATTAAGGATAATGCCACATGTATATAGCCAAATTCTGTCTAAATGTCATATAAACGTGTTTTGTATTAAGCCACACTTGAGTTGTAAGATATGGACAATTCAAAATATAAATTTAATAATAGATGGTAAGATTATAGTTTTTCATGAATAAGCAATTATTTACACAATAAATTTCAGCACTAATTTATCACAAAATTTCTGTGTGATATATGCATAAGCAGCTTCTGTAATTAACGTAAGAATAATATATTTAACAGATAACATGTATTAATTGTGTAGTTGTCATATTTTGGAGGGGTAATAGAAAATGAGTACCCATGCCTGCATGAAACTAAATTATGAGTCTTTAAAAAGTTTGTAATCAGTTTAATACTTACAAAGCGTCTGTCCGATATACCATCGGTCTTTTGCGTAAAACTCGAGCAGTGCGGACGGTTGACAGATGAGAAGGACGAGTAAATCCGCTATACTCAGGTTCACGAGAAAGTAGTTAGTCGCAGTACGCATGTCCCGTACTTTAATGACCACGACAATGACCATGATGTTGCCGATGACCCCCGTGAGGAAGATGACAACATTGACCACTGTCACCCAGACATAGATATAGAGCGACGTCTCTACGACAGTCGTTCTACTGTTGTTAGCTCCAGCCTGTGTAGTATCGGCCACGGGACTGTCGACGGCGATCGGCCAATTTAGACTCCCATTCATGGTGTTACAGTAAACAAGTACCAGCAAGATATCTATATGTCGAACTTATATCAAAATATGTTTTGCAAATATTCCTTGGTACTATTTATTTACAGATAAATCGACGTGGTAGGATTTGCTCGCCATATACCTTCCATAAGTTTTATTCTCTTTTAAAACACCACCTCTTGTGTCTTCAGCTTAGAGCACAGATTTCATTTTGACAGTTTCATTTCTTTTTCATTCCAAATACTTCGGTTGATCTTAAGATAACAATCGTAGCATACTATCACATACATAAATAGCAGCAGGCGGTTTGTAATGGTCCAAGACAGTTTGTATAGAAGTACACACATATTACTCTGGTAATATTTAGTTCATTTTCCTATGCTTTTTACTGGTAACGAAATGACTGTTGTGAATATCCTCCAAATTCGCAGATGTCACTTGAACAAAATATTCCAAACTAAGTTGATGAAAAGTTTCTACAGTTTGACTGCAGGTAAATCTCAGACCGTTGTAGCACGTGGGAAACTAGCTCGTTAAGAATATGTATACATCACTGGCAGCATGTCCATCCCAACTGTTCCCAAGCGCTCTACTGCCGCTGAACAGACGGGCAAGAGTATGTCAATAATACTCTACTGTGATCTAGTTCTACGTAAACGTCTCCACAGTACTGTTACACAGACTATAACAGGTCACGTACACATCACGTATCCAGTGTAACGTTCCTTAACTGTTCACTAGACAATGCCTATCGAAACAATTAAACAGAATTCAGTGACAAGGACGTTCCTTAAATTAAAAATGCTTTTAGATTTTAACAGAAGAGGAATTGCCCATTAATTAGGAATTACACTCCTGCATGAACCTTGCAGATCGAAGAGTAAGAAAAGAATATGTCTGATGTTACCAATTGCATGTTGTAAAAGGGCAACTAATGTAGGAACGCCCAGCAAAGCCCCCCGCTGGAATTTTGCGTTTGTGCCCAATATTTGTGACACAAAAGTGACCAAAATAAATCTGCCGTACCCATTGAAACATTTGGGATTTTCTTTTTCTCGTCACTTCCAAACAGCCTAACAGCTATTGTTTCCCTTGGCATGACTTCACTTTTTGCCTCAGTGTTGAAGGTATGGTCTACCCAAGCCGATACATACCAAAGTTCATAAAGATAGACGGAAGGCGATCAGGATAGGTCACTAGAGCACAGCAAGGATTGTTTTTTAAAGCACGGTGCTATGTCAGGTTCGGCGGACATATAACTGATGTTAATGACATCTAACCCCTTTGTTGGCAAATTCATAAATTTCATTTCGTGACAACGATTAAATGACCGTCATGCCGTAACGAAACAGGGAGACAAGAGGCCCAAGGGCCTTAGCGGTCACCTGAGTTATATCATAGGTACTGGTAGCTTTATTTTATCGTTTAGATGTGATGTGGAAATCAGCATGTAAACTTAGTGAAATACAATACTTGTCATGTCATCAAAGGATAAGAATTTGAAAATATTGGTAAATGTTCCCTTTGGGGCCCTGCCCTAGCCCCTGGGGATCAGGCTAGAATCCTAATATCCTCATTCACCAAAGATGATTCTGACTAAGTTTGAGTAATTTTCCGCTGAAAATAGATAAAATATACCCAAAAGTATATAAACTATAGTAAATTTTACCCTCTCCCCAAGGGAGATGGGTTAGCTTGGGGGTCCTGAAATTTACAATTTAAATAAAGCCCCTGATGAACTTTCTTTTTACGCACTGAAATTGAATCTAGTACCTTTGAGTCTGAAGGAGAAGATTTTTGAAATATTGGTTAATCTTCCCTTTGGGGCCCCGCTCTGGCCCCATGGGTTGGGGGTAGGAATCCCAATTTAACAATTTTGTAGCCTCATCTACCAAGGATGATTCTGACCAAGTTTGAAAACAATCCATCCACTGGTTCTTGAGAAGAAGTTGAAAATGTAAAAGTTTACGCACGACGGACGACGACGGACGGAAAGCGATTAGAATAGGTCACTTGAGCAAAGCTCAGGTGACCTAAAAATCGCACCGTATATGACTGACCGCATATTATGAGGAACTTATTTTAGCCTACCTACCAATAACCCTGCACGTTTACCCCGAAAAATAGACAAGGAGAGGAACATTTCATAAGACTCCTTGACACTAATGTTGTAATGACCGTTTAGATTCTGAAGGAACTTTTTCTATTCCATGATGCAATCATACAAAATGCTGTCTTTCGTAGTCATGGACATCGTTATTCGGCAGTCCAATTAACAATTACGTTTGAAAACATCATGGGAACTCTAGGAAATTGCTGGGAGTTTACCATGTTCCTACCACGCTGTAACTGCTTTTCCTCTCTACGTTTTACGAACACTACATGAAGATACAATTAAAACTGTTCCTAATGACATTTGGACACTAGCTCGGAGGTTTTGTAAACATTATAGATCATGTGGCAAATTTTACTGTTAGTTGTGGCCAAGAAATGAAACCAATTGATTATTAATCCTAAGCATCCCCTCCTGAGAAGTGACTTTTATCAAACATTTGACTTTTTTACATAACCTTTTAAAGATCGTCTTCGTTCTCTTATATTGATAGCTTTCGAATCCAGGAAAGGTGAACGGCGGTATAAATTTATTGTTGTCAACTATTTTAAACAAGTTTAGAGAAAAGCATGAGAAAGGACGAATGAAATTTACAGATAATGAAATCGTGAAAATTCCCTTTCTTGATAGTAATATTCGTGTTTACCAAACTTTGGTATTTACATGTCAACGCTGATTCGGTATCCAAGCGCTTGCTCCGAATACCTTGACTTTTGTGAAAATTGTCAACTGCTGACGGACAAACTTACAACACAGGGTTTCCGTGATAGATGTCGACTGCTGACAGACAAACTTACAACACAGGGTTTCCGTAATAGATGTCGATTGCTGACGGACAAACTTACAACACAGGGTTTCCGGGATAGATGTCGACTGCTGACAGACAAACTTACAACACAGGGTTTCCGTGATAGATGTCAACTGCTGACGGACAAACTTACAACACAGGGTTTCCGCGATAGATGTCGACTGCTGACGGACAAACTTACAACCCAGGGTTTCCGTGATAGATGTCGACTGCTGACGGAAAAACTTACAACACAGGGTTTCCGTGATAGATGTCGACTGCTGACGGAAAAACTTACAACACAGGGTTTCCGTGATAGATGTCGACTGCTGACAGACAACCTTACAACACAGGGTTTCCGTGATAGATGTCGACTGCTGACAGACAAACTTACAACACAGGGTTTCCGTGATAGATGTCGACTGCTGACGGAAAAACTTACAACACAGGGTTTCCGTGATAGATGTCGACTGCTGACAGACAACCTTACAACACAGGGTTTCCGTGATAGATGTCGACTGCTGACAGACAAACTTACAACACAGGGTTTCCGTAATAGATGTCGACTGCTGACGGACAAGCTTACAACACAGGGTTTCCGTGATAGATGTCGACTGCTGCCGGACAAACTTACAACACAGGGTTTCCGTGATAGATGTCGACTGCTGCCGGACAAACTTACAACACAGGGTTTCCGTGATAGATGCCGACTGCTGACGGACAAACTTACAACACAGGGTTTCCGCGATAGATGTCGACTGCTGACGGACAAACTTACAACACAGGGTTTCCGTGATAGATGTCGACTGCTGACGGACAAACTTTCAATACAGGGTTTCCGTGATAAATGTCGACTGCTGACGTACAAACTTACAACACAGGGTTTCCGTGATAGATGTGGACTGCTGAAGGACACACTTACAACACAGGACTACCGTTATAGATGTCGACTGCTGACGGACACACTTACAACACAGGGTTTCCGAAATTGCATGATGACGAAGCCTATGCACTAGTTTTATAGTCGCCATCACCATCTCATCGGAAAAATATGCATTTTTTGTGTAATAGGAATTTCGATGATTTATCTTGATCATTAGTGCGCCTTATTATTACTACCTCAGGTCCCGTTTTGAAGACATTCCATTACTTTGGATTTTGTTGATGAAGCAGAAGATATTTGCTTAGCCTTCCGGAACGCCTGGTCTAAGTTTCCATAATCCATATTTTATTACTTTTATCGATTTTGGAGTTCGAATAAGTTTTCGGTAAATATAAGGGTATTTGTTTGAAACCTTTATAGACCTAACAAATTCCCTGTTCATTAATGTCCATCAATTAAATCGTTTTTGGTAGTGCTATGTTTTCATTTGGTTACAGAAATATCATACTTTCTATATTAAAGCAGTAAACTGACATTATGCACTTATTATCTCCTTGTGAATTATATCGGTCTATTAACAGACATCAATATGAGCCGATTACATGTGTCACCTTCTCCGTTTCCACTGAAAGTGACTGGGTTGTAAACACGTGTATTGTAGAACGGCTAGATTTGTTCTCGTGATATTTCAGAAAGTAGATAAAAAGAGATTTTTTTTAAGAGACTGATCAACTGCTATAGTGGTTGCTAAACCAATAAATCTGGATTGTAGCGGAGGATTTTTTATGAATCAAGTATATCTGGCAAAACAGATCATTAGGACCATTAGTTTATTATGGGAGAAAATGTACCATAAATTAATAGCACATATTTTGTAAGGATCCATATAAATACCACGTTATCTGTGTAATATAATAATCAATATTGCTAATTTAGCATTTCAACAAACACTTCAGCGATCACGTTGCAGCCAAATAAACATATTAATACTGAAATGGACAGTTTAAGGTACCTTATTCTACATCCTATAATTTATATTTACTCCACTCAAACGACTTTTTAATGAAAGGCAAATTCTCTGCAAGAGCTTTGGGTCATTATATGACTGTAGATCAGTTAATGATCAGCGCTGTCACCTGACCGGACTACTAAAACATTCTGTCAAAACCAGCAGTATCTAATACAATGATAAACTAGGACTTTAGTGCAGCTTCCTCTGATAACGAATCCATCCAACAGCCTCTCAGTATACGTCTCAGGTATAATAAGAATAATGTCTTATCCAGTGGAAAAATGACAAATCCCTATTTGATTCTGGAATAAACACTTGCAGTTATCAATTCGTGAAGTAGACATAATCAAAATGCCGTTCCCATCGGAAATTGAAAGCGTCACTGTAACACATGCTGTGACTATATTCTTCTATACAGTAATTGCGATTTTAATTGTTTTGGACGCTTGAACGCCTTCATCTTCATTTTTCAAAAACTCCAATTTCGAATAAATATCCTTCTGTAAAATGCATCGAAAGATGTGATTTATATGGAACAGAGTGTAGTTCTGTGGAAATGACGACTATATCATTATACTGACAATGATAAGATATGTTTTTACTTGACAACTCTTTGCCTTTAGAACGAATTAAACAGAGAATACTAGGGTCACATTCGTTTATCGCGATCCAAAAGGTTGAACCGGCTGTCCCCCAGATTTTCGTTTATGAAATAAGGTCGAAAATAGTAATATGATGCTACTTTTGGGCGAGCCTTGCAAGGCCTGCATTAACTTTTGGAGATCCGTTTCATGGCAAATTTGATTCAAATATGACCAACTGGTCAGGAGGAGTAGTATTTTAACAACATTATCGCCCCGAATCCCTCATTTGTTCTTGTCCCTCAGCCCCAATAAGAGCTATAACTGTATGCTCAAATCATACAATCATTGCAATGTCCAAATGACCAAGGAAATCCACGTCATATGTATATGGTTATAGAGACCCTGAAATTAACCATTTAGTCCCTGGTTGTGAACCTGGTAGTAGGTACCCAGAGGTATGGACCAAGTCCTAATGGTGGGGCCAGACCGCAAAGCTTCCACTGGTAACATGACTGTGATTGTATTCTTCTCTTTATGCCAAACAAGCAGTCATACTATAATATCGTGGGGATCTCAACAGTTTCCAAGTTATGACCAAGGGACTAAGTTCTCTTGGGCAGGGCCAGCCCCCCCCNNCCCCCCCAAGACTAGTCCTGATAGCATGGACATATTTGTCTCCTCATACCTATCGTGGTCAAACCCACCAGTCCCAGAGGTCACACTTGACTTATACAAAATCTAGTCACCTTGCATAAGTGATATTTCAAGATTGATTTAGTTACCTTCAAGCAGATTTAAGGCTTTGCACCAAGGGGGCTACAGCTTTAAACAGAAATTCCCAAGGACCCAGAATGTTCCATACCAAAATTGGCTTAAATCCCATTACTACCACTGAAGTAGTGGGATTTACCCAGGTTTACCCTTTAAGGCTCTGCCCTCTACTCCTAGGCCATGTATTATGTCCTCCAGTTATACCACATACAGTTCCCTGGGCTAAAGGTACTCCAGACTTTTATTTTCCATATTATAATTACCTCTCTTACAGAAGACATACCTTCAGTGGACTTTAGGGAAATTAAGGAAAAGGTTAGAGGATGAATGACAAAAGTTGCACTTTGACTCAAGTTAAGAATGAGCTTACAGAATGGAGAAAACATCCCGCAGGACTGGCTAAACACTGATCAGTATTGCTCTAGGACGGCAAGGATTATAACGGTGATGTTATATAGGTGAACTTAATGGAAGGTCAAACTGTGTTTAATCACACCATGTGGTTAGGTAAGCCTGGTAATAAGCCTGATGATGATGCTAATAATCGACACAAGGACAGTAAATGTCCTGGCCAGTCTGTATCACTACAGTGACTATGTACAAATTAATAGCCAACAGTGTCATAAATGAATTGATTTTATTTGTCAACTTGTACAAAACCCCTTCCCTATCACACCTACAGTTACAAACAGCTGATCAATCACTGACCACAACTGGTTACCATCACTTGACTGACCACAACTGATTGAATCAGTCACACGACCCTCATCTGATGATCATAAGTCACATGACAACAGCTGATCATAATCAGTCAAATGACCATATCTAATCATAGTCAGTCACACGACCTCATCTGATGATCATAAGTCACATGACAACAGCTGATCATAATCAGTCAAATGACCATATCTAATCATAGTCAGTCACATGACCCGATCTGATGATCATTAGTCACATGACAAAGTGCAGCTGATCATAATCGGTTACATGATCACATCTAATCACAATCAGCCATTTTGAGTACACAAAAGTCATTTCTCAAAATCGACAAATAAATAAAAGTTGCCATTATGATAAAAGCTCTTGATATTATGTCATGAACAGGTAGGCAATATATGAGGTACAGGTAAAAGTGACAGGATACCTGTAATCTAGCATACATGTACTCAATTATACAGCCTGTATTTCATAAATTCCTGGTCTGACCTTTCAAACATTATGGGTAAATAAAAGATGTCAGTATATCAAGGCAGCTAAGGGACATAGCATATAATAATTAACACTGTTATAGACAGTAGAGAAGGCACACACTGGTGTCTGTCAGTATTAACGAACAACAAACTTTACCTCCAAATATTCTATGTGGTGGCCCCTGACATATTGTAAATCTGAGGAAAAAAACCCCAAAGATACAATTTCAACATTTTAGTAAGGTACATAAGCTACTTTACTTTGACACATATCATGATTACAAAAGAGTTCCATTCTAAGACACTTGTGTTAGGGATGGTACATAAATCCTTGATAAACTGTGTAAGATAGCATACACCCTTAACTAACTCAATGGCACCAACGGTAAAAAACAAAGACTTAATTATGCTGAAGCGTGCTTCAGTGATACACATTGGTAAATAGACGACATGACAGAGGCGCTAAAATTACAGTAAAATATAACATCAACATATAGATTATGTAGGCCACGTAAAATTTTAACATCAATGTCCAAAAACGATTAATGAAAACTGGAATAGATATTAGTAATAAAAAGTTACAAATGAGATATGAAATATGAACCAATACATATTTTATATTTTGCATTTATGTTTATAAATGTAAATTTATGCATATAAATGAAATTTTATGAATATTTAAGGAATGTTTTTGCATGAATAAGCATAAAATAATATGACACATCTGAGATATATATTTCTTCAATTAGGTATTAACAGTAAAGTATTGAGAGTATAGGACTGGGAAGTATAAACAGCTGAAGTATTGAGTACACGACTGGGAAGTATAAACAGCTGATGTATTGAGAGTACACGACTGAGAAGTATAAACAGCTGATGTATTGAGAGTATAAGACTGAGAAGTATAAACAGCTGATGTATTTAGAGTATAGGACTGAGAAGTATAAACAGCTGTTGTATCGAGAATACACGACCATGAAGTATAAATACTACCATAGTAATGTTCACCTGTGTTAAGCCCAAGGTAATCTCATCATTAAAATCTTCGGTTTTTATGATGTTGAAGATCTAAATACCCGATATAGGAGCATATTTATATCTGATGATATGAATAATATATATAACTGAAATTTCTGAATGTGCCTCGAACTCATACAACTCTATTTGAAACACCGGGCTCCTCTAGCTTATAACAATAGAATGTATCACACCTTTAAAATAACCAGTATACACCCTACTAAGGCAAACAATACAAGTCCCATCTCACATACCCTAAACACCTTTGTGAAGTTTCACAGATATCTTTTGAGAATACAACAAGTACCAGAACGTACTTGCCCACCTTCAAAATATTTCACAGGATTGAAATCATGTGGCAAAACCTAACAAGAGGCCCAATAGTCCTGTATCACTCACCTGTTACTCATCTCACATCTATGACCTTCAAGGAGTTACAATACACTGCATGTTATAAATCTTTATAAATCTTTGTTAAAAGGTTTTTTATTTTACTAATGATACCTTCAGAATGGTCAAGGTCATTTATGTATATCATTAAGCCAAAGGACAAAAATCCTAACCTTAGAAATCTTGGCATGTTTGACCCCTGTTGACCTTGTCAAGGACATGTATACGAACAATATTGATAGCCCTGCATCCCAGCATACTACTGGCCAAATATCATGACCCTAGGCCTCTAGAAGAAGTTGTTTTAAATAAAAAGTTGATGCAAGACCTATGGCAGATGCTGTACCACAGATTAAACTCACTTATCCTTTTAGGCCAAGTGTGGTAAAAACATTTTTAACAAAATAATGCTAATAAGGTCTAATGTTTAAGCTGTTCTATACAATGAATGACATTTGAGCAAAAAATAAGGTACATATAGGAAATACAATTACTGCTTATAACAAAGTCAAAATTGAAGGCGAAAAATTATGTTTCCCTCCAAAGTAGAGACATCTGTAATATTGAACAATGAAAATATCCTTATTTTTACAAGTGTGATTGTAAATGTTTATGGAAAATATTTGTATACCTTTATGAAGATTGTACCAGGTATTGTCCATACATTATATTGGCTACGGTATATATAAATGTAAAAGATGAAATTTATGATAATATATTTCAACACTCAAAAATCTCTTTAAACCTTTCCAGATAAAAATATAATCTCTATTTCAACAAAAATGTCCATCCAACAGGCACAATAAAAGGAATACTATATACCAGATAAACCATGTTAAACTGTGTCATCTTCACTCCCACATAAAACATGTAGTTAGATGTTGAAATGCGCTAGCAGCAAGCTAGTCTATAGAAGTCTAAATGACCTCCAGGATATCTCAAAGAATATCATGAAAAACTGGGCTCATATTCCAAAAGGTATTTTTATACTCATAACCCTGATTATGAGCTCAGCCATTTTTCTTGTTATTCATGAGACTACTACAAACGTGAACATTTAGCATGAAAATTGTGGTAAATACAAGATATCTACACCTACAGACTATAAAATTACGTACCATTTTACAAAAAGTACTTCTCACTTATATGAGGAATTGAGTTTAAGCATAGAAACCCAGTTTGAGCATGGGGAGTTTTTATGTACACACAAGGTCTTTGTAGCCATTTCACCACTATATGGCAAATGGTTTAACGAGTAAATAGGACATTGAAACCATTGATAGTTACAGTTCCAGTGTAATACTGACTGATAATTACAGTACCAGTGTAATACTGACTGATAAGTATAGTTACCAGTGTAATACTGACTGATAATTACAGTTACCAGTGTAATACTGACTGTATCAAATAAATCTTAATATGCAATTCATTCAATCATCATTATTACATACTTGCATGTGATTTTCCTGTGAAAATATGAAAATTTTGTAGTGTTCAACTGTGGGTCCATCATTGTATCTTTGTATTTTATCTAAACTATTTTCAATAATGTTGTTAAACTGTTAATTCAATGAAATACTAATATAATAAACAAAGTAGAAATACATCTGTAGTTTGTTTGTTTGTTTGTAATATTGTAGATTGACATTATACAGATTTATCATATAAATTACATTTTAAAGTAATAATGTTAAAATATTGTAGTGTTACACAAAGTTATCTGTTAACATTATACACTGTTACGTGACAAGGTTAACATGTATCCTGTAACATTGTGAGTACTGTAAACTGATTGTTTTGTAAATTCGCACAAAAATGCAATGTAAAATTTAAGTTCATTTTGTAATTGGGTAAAATATTTTGTAACAATTTGTAGCGTCCCACTGTAGTGTGATAAGTACTTTGTAGAAATAATTTTGTAATATTTTGTAACAATTTGTAGCGTCCCACTGTAGTGTGATAAGTACTTTGTAGATATCATTTTGTAAGTAAACACATTCTGGCTTAACAACATATAACTTCATATTTTATCAAGGTAGTGTAACTCTGTACAAATTAAATGAAAGACTATTTGATATGTTTGTAGAGTGCTGATGTAACTCTACATAAAGCTGATTACTTTGTGCTGGCCCTCAAAGTTACAACTTCTCCATCAGTACTCTACCTGTCTACTCAACTTACCTACAACGTGAACACACACAGTAGGGTTAAAACAGCAATGTAAAATGACAAAAAATATAACAATGGTTTGATCAATGTGTCTTCGATGGATGTAGGATTTTCTGAGAGAAGCACACCTTCTTGAGTCTTCACAGCCGGCTATAAAACTGGCCAGATATTTATTACAAATATTTAGAAACCCATTCTGATCAGGACCTCCAACCTTTACACAGAGTTTTCATTCCATACACTCTGTCAGTGAGCTTAAGGAAAGACAACTCTGGGTGGAGATTGCAGGACCTCAGGGAAGAGCATTCAGGGGAGACTACTCAAGGGACACAACTCATGATCTTCATTAATCTGAGTTTCAATACATTATAGTACAGAAAAAAAATTCTTTCCTGGGCATAAACATAGTTATTTATACTCAGATAAACATAACCCTACTTTTGCCTACTTATTTGCATAGATACATCATATTTAACATTTGGCTGTAGAGTAAAGAATAAGTAGAATGGAATGCTTAAGTGTTCCAAATGGCATGTGTATATAATATATATATATAAAATAAATGCTGAATATAAACGCCTCGGCATGATATGATATTATGCTAAATACAGTTATCACTACTACAACATGACAATGTGTCTGACCATGACAGCAATATTTACACAAACTAACAATCTTTACTACCAATACTGACTGACCATTAGTCCGGTGACTGAGATCAGTAGACTGACCGTAAGTCCGGTGACTGAGAATCAGAGTGCTGGTAAGTAAAGGCAGATTCTAAGCTTGACCTTTACTTGTACTTATACAAGTGATTGGTGAAACAGTGAAGGATAGCTGGTATTATAAATATCTGTGCATATTTTTAAGTGTATTTTTTTTTTAACTATTGCAGATAAAACTTTTATGATATTTCAAGGCAATCTGCATTTACTTTATCTCATTTCAACAGATTCTATTAAGCAGTAGAAAAATTCAGAGTTTTGCTGTAATCAAATGATAATTAAAATGATGATAAATTGAAAGGTTGCAATGAAATCAAATACACACTGAAGTGTTTCACTGACATCATTATCAATTAGCAAAATACAGTGATGCCATCACTTAGGTTTGATAATACATGTAAGTGCATCAAAAATATTGCATACATACATGTAATTAAAATGTCATCCTTTCTCATTCTGGCTTTGTGTCCTCTTTCAAGGTCAGACCTGAAGGTCAAATGAGCCTTTATTGACAAGTGAGTTACAAAATTAATGCTCTTTGTGTATATATATCAATAATTATTTAAATTTAAATAATTATTTTTATAGACTTTTAGAAATCTCAGGACAGCAATGTTATTGTCAGGAAGGGGACCCTGTCAACAGAGTGCTGTACTGCTTTCCTGATTTGTGCACTAGGATGACCTCATTACTCTGGTGATGGCTAATGAGTTCTGGCACTGTTTCAAATGTCTGAAAACAAAATAAGAAATTCTTTTAATGACTGACATGTAGGGTAAATATTTTCTGTTAGTAGTATCGTGTGTGACACAAGGATGTTCAAGGGGAAATAACTCTAACCAATGTCCTATTTGTTTTTAAGGATCCCCATAACATTGCAAACATTGTAAATGTGCATTGGAAACTGTATTTTCTGACATCATTTTAGCTTTGATAAACCTTTTCTTAAAAGGAACCATACCTTTTAGGATTTTAATAACAAAGATGACATGAACACAACGTAATCAACAACTGTAGTGTTCTGTGTGTTCAGCAAGGTCACACAGGAACTGTAACTCTGAACTTCACGCCGTCATACCGTCGCTTTAGCTGACTGAGATACCTGGTCTATGGAAGTGTCTTGGCCCAATATGCTACAGTTTAATCCAACACAAAATTAAGGCAAGATTACTGTAGATACTATAAAGTACAGAGCAGTCAGTGACACGCACCCTTGAAACACAAATGTAGTTTCCAACACCATCAGTTGACCTCAGCCCTATCAACTCAGACCAACACACATGGGTTTCACCACTGTCAGACACCTTCGCCCTCACACCCGTCAAGGCCTGCTTATCATACCTTTTTGTATCTAGATTAAAATCTGTTATGCTCCAAACAGTCTGACACAGTTTTCTGATGATATCTAGGTCACACCCACACAGTCTGACTATCATTTCCCGCTCCTCGGACAGAGATATCCCATGTCATACTCCATGCTAGATTTTTCTATCTCGTTCGATCTGTCTGGTTCCTTTACGTGAAATTTAGCGGAATTTTTACACTGTGATGTATTCTTCTGTGAGTGAACTGCTTGAAATTATATATATTCTGTTTTGTTGTTATACTGTTTTGATGTTGTTAGATATCTGCATGATGTTGTAGATAAAATATAATCTACACTATGTTATATGTTGTCTTTCCTTGTAAGACATTTTTACATTTTGCTTCGAGAAAGCATTCAAATGTAGCTTTAGTAGTGTAGAGGCCATTTTTATTTGACGCCCCAGACAGGATACTTGTAGTCTTTAGCAAAATTAAATAGTTTATTTTTAACTAAAAGGTGCGAGAAAATAAATCTATTACCTGTAAACACCATGATTGGGTTACCTCAGTCGAGGGCTAAGTTTCTGTAACATCCCAACCTCGGCTTACGAGGCTTGATTGGGATTATGTTATCAATCTTAGCCCTCGACTGAGATAACCTGACCTCACTCACTTACAGGTAATAGATTTTATTGATCTATATATCAAACTATCAGACTAATATTTGCTTTTAACTCACAACATACCACTTCATCTGCTTTTTCCTCTCCCAGGGCGTAACGTTTGTCAGACCGGAAGCGCACTTTGAGGTTGTAGTTGTAACCGGAGTAGTACACCATAAGTGTGTATGGCTGTGTCTCCGCCTTCTTTTTGTTGCTGCACTTCCTCATCAGGAAACAACCATCCTGAATAATAGTTGAGACTTCTTTACAATGAAACTTTAAAGAAGCTTATCAATAAAATGACAGCTGATGTATTATAAGGAACAGGCTGTGTGACATCTTCTTACAGTCAACATCAGATACACACTGTTAACAGTCAACATCAGATACACACTGTTCACAGTCAACATCAGCTACACACTGTTCACAGTCAACATCAGATACACACTGTTAACAGTCAACATCAGATACACACTGTTAACAGTCAACATCAGATACACACTGTTAACAGTCAACATCAGATACACACTGTTAACAGTCAACATCAGATACACACTGTTAACAGTCAACATCAGATACACACTGTTAACAGTCAACATCAGATACACACTGTTAACAGTCAACATCAGATACACACTGTTAACAGTCAACATCAGATACACACTGTTAACAGTCAACATCAGATACACACTGTTAACAGTCAACATCAGATACACACTGTTAACAGTCAACATCAGATACACACTGTTAACAGTCAACATCAGATACACACTGTTAACAGTCAACATCAGATACACACTGTTAACAGTCAACATCAGATACACACTGTTAACAGTCAACATCAGATACACACTGTTAACAGTCAACATCAGATACACACTGTTAACAGTCAACATCAGATACACACTGTTAACAGTCAACATCAGATACACACTGTTAACAGTCAACATCAGATACACACTGTTAACAGTCAACATCAGATACACACTGTTAACAGTCAACATCAGATACACACTGTTAACAGTCAACATCAGATACACACTGTTAACAGTCAACATCAGATACACACTGTTAACAGTCAACATCAGATACACACTGTTAACAGTCAACATCAGATACACACTGTTAACAGTCAACATCAGATACACACTGTTAACAGTCAACATCAGATACACACTGTTAACAGTCAACATCAGATACACACTGTTAACAGTCAACATCAGATACACACTGTTAACAGTCAACATCAGATACACACTGTTAACAGTCAACATCAGATACACACTGTTAACAGTCAACATCAGATACACACTGTTAACAGTCAACATCAGATACACACTGTTAACAGTCAACATCAGATACACACTGTTAACAGTCAACATCAGATACACACTGTTAACAGTCAACATCAGATACACACTGTTAACAGTCAACATCAGATACACACTGTTAACAGTCAACATCAGATACACACTGTTAACAGTCAACATCAGATACACACTGTTAACAGTCAACATCAGATACACACTGTTAACAGTCAACATCAGATACACACTGTTAACAGTCAACATCAGATACACACTGTTAACAGTCAACATCAGATACACACTGTTAACAGTCAACATCAGATACACACTGTTAACAGTCAACATCAGATACACACTGTTAACAGTCAACATCAGATACACACTGTTAACAGTCAACATCAGATACACACTGTTAACAGTCAACATCAGATACACACTGTTAACAGTCAACATCAGATACACACTGTTAACAGTCAACATCAGATACACACTGTTAACAGTCAACATCAGATACACACTGTTAACAGTCAACATCAGATACACACTGTTAACAGTCAACATCAGATACACACTGTTAACAGTCAACATCAGATACACACTGTTAACAGTCAACATCAGATACACACTGTTAACAGTCAACATCAGATACACACTGTTAACAGTCAACATCAGATACACACTGTTAACAGTCAACATCAGATACACACTGTTAACAGTCAACATCAGATACACACTGTTAACAGTCAACATCAGATACACACTGTTAACAGTCAACATCAGATACACACTGTTAACAGTCAACATCAGATACACACTGTTAACAGTCAACATCAGATACACACTGTTAACAGTCAACATCAGATACACACTGTTAACAGTCAACATCAGATACACACTGTTAACAGTCAACATCAGATACACACTGTTAACAGTCAACATCAGATACACACTGTTAACAGTCAACATCAGATACACACTGTTAACAGTCAACATCAGATACACACTGTTAACAGTCAACATCAGATACACACTGTTAACAGTCAACATCAGATACACACTGTTAACAGTCAACATCAGATACACACTGTTAACAGTCAACATCAGATACACACTGTTAACAGTCAACATCAGATACACACTGTTAACAGTCAACATCAGATACACACTGTTAACAGTCAACATCAGATACACACTGTTCACAGTCAACATCAGATACACACTTTTAACAGTCAACATCAGATACACACTGTTAACAGTCAACATCAGACACACACTGTTAACAGTCAACATCAGATACACACTGTTAACATCTATATATAGAGAATAAATAACGTTAGAATTAAATGTTACATAATGTTATTAAAAGTTTTGTTATTTTGTCATCACAGATATCTTTCATTGCAAGTCAAACTTACCTTGCCGATTTTTTTTAGTTTTTTGTTGCCCTCCTCTCTCTCTAACTCGCCGTGGTACCAGGAAAAGGCTCCCAAAGGATCAGCCTGCAAAATCATCATCATTTAAATGTTTTTTGATTCAATGTTTTACACCGTTATTCTGGAATAGCACGTTCCTGAAGATAAGTGACATCATTTTTTTATGAAATATTTGAACTCCTGGGGAACATGAAATAGGTGTTACCTAGAAACATGAAATAGGTGTTACCTAGAAACATGAAATAGGTGTTACCTAGAATTACCTAGAAACATGAAATAGGTGTTACCTGGAATTACCTAAAAACATGAAATAGGTTTTACCTAGAAACATGAAATAGGTGTTACCTATAATTACCTTGAAACATGAAATAGGTGCTACCTAGAATTACCTAGAAACATGAAATAGGTGTTACCTAGAAACATGAAATAGGTGCTACCTAAAATTACCTAGAAACATGAAATAGGTGTTACCTAGAATAACCTAGAAACATGAAATAGGTGTTACCTATAATTACCTAGAAACATGAAATAGGCGCTACCTAAAATTACCTAGAAACATGAAATAAGTTTTACCTAGAATAACCTAGAAACATGACATAGGTTTTACCTAGAAACATGAAATAGGTGTTACCTATAATTACCTAGAAACATAAAATAGGTGTTACCTAGAATAACCTAGACACATGAAAAAGGTGTTACCTAGAATTACATAGAAACATGAAATAGGTGTTACCTAGAATTACATAGAAACATGAAATAGGTGTTACCTAGAAACATGAAATAGGTGTTACCTAGAAACATGAGATAGGTGTTACCTTGAATTACCTAGAAACATGAAATAGGTGTTACCTAGAAACATGAAATAGGTGTTACCTAGAATTCCCTAGAAACATGAAATAGGTGTTACATAGAAACATGAAATAGGTGTTACATAGAAACATGAAATAGGTGTTACCTAGCAACATTAAATAGGTGTTACCTAGAATTACCTAAAAACATGAAATAGGTGTTACCTAGCAACATGAAATAGGTGTTACCTAGCAACATGAAATAGGTGTTACCTTGAAACATGAAATAGGTGTTACCTAGCAACATGAAATAGGTGTTACCTAGCAACATTAAATAGGTGTTACCTAGAATTACCTAGGCACATGAAATAGGAATTACCTAGAAACATGAAATAAGTGTTACCTAGAAACATGAAATAGGTGTTACCTAGAATTACCTAGGCACATGAAATAGGTATTACCTAGAAACATGAAATAGGTTTTACCTAGAAACATGAAATAGGTGTTACCTAGAATCATGAAACATTTACTTTTAGCTGCGTTGATCAGAAATCTACAGATGCTGTTAGACATTGTCCACACATTTGCAAAGCTATGGAGACTTAACTATAATTGTTCAAAATCTTCATTAATGCAATTTACAAATCGGAAACGACCGCAAAGTGAATTAAAGGCTTCGTGTTCTTTTGGAAATACACCGATTACATGGACAACATCAAAAGTGTACGCTGGAATAACATTATGTTATAACCTTAAACCCGATATGCACATCGCTTGTTCTTGTGGAAAAAAGGACAAAGAACCGTTAACAGCCTTATCAGTGTTGGCATACACCAGAACGGAATGAATCCATTAACAAGTGTACGCATTATCAAATCAATGAACATGAACGTGTTACCTAGAAACATGAAATAGGTGTTACCTAGAATTACCTAAAAACATGAAATAGGTGTTACCTAGAATTACCTAAAAACATGAAATAGGTGTTACCTAGAA
>NW_018403706.1:448414-518133 GCF_002113885.1 Mizuhopecten yessoensis | reverse complement strand
AAATTTGAGAAAGATCCCTCTGGTACTTCTTGAGAAATAGCGATAACAAACTTTCAATATCAAAATCCAAGATGGCTGCCTGTCGGCCATGTTGTTTATCCGATCAGTCTCAAAAGTTGCCCTGCACAGCTAAGGACCAAGGGGAACCTGCATATAAAGTTCGAGAAAGATCCCTCTGGTCCTTCTTGAGAAATACCGATAACAAGAATTGTTTAAGGACGGACGACGGACAACGGACGGACTACGGACGCAGGGCGATTTGAATAGCCCACCATCAGATGATGGAGGGCTAATAAAACATAAGCTCTAATGAGACTTAAGACCGACATAACAATTAGGGGACACCGGGGCAAGTTTGGCCAATTTTTATTAAAGTCCACTCTAGGACGTATGGCAGCACGTCCGTTTTTGAACATTATCAAACTTTTTCTGTCGGAAGATCAGATGGCTGAACGACCCCCCGCTATGGAGTAAGTTCGGACAGGCATTTGGGTAAGTTCAGCCCCCATTGCAATCAGCTTAAATATGGCATCATAAAGCATGCAACGTCAGATTTTACATTAAAGTTTTCCTCACCATTTTTTTCATGTGAATGCCGGATACTCTGGCTTTCTTCCCACATTAAGAATTACATCCTCTGCGTGCTTTAGTCAGGGCACAAAGGAATGATTGAGATAGGTTGGGAAAAAACTATTTGGTAATTGCTTTAGAAAAAAGTGCATATTACATATTTGACGATAAGTCTAAGTAAATATATAGAGATGTTAGTTATAGAATTAAAGGAAACCATTGTAATACTTTGATGTAACTGAAATTGTTGTTATATCAATATGTAGTCTCAATTTCTGTTTCATCCTGAAACACTAGATTGAATTTCACATTTTGTTACTGTCACTGAGGTTTGACAGGTTAAAAAGGCAAAATAAGATTAAACAGTTTTTGTCTGTAACTAGTTATAAATCGGCACACGTTATGAAAAGGGAATACGTTGCTGAAAAAGGGCATTGAACTTTGGTTGGTTGTCTGGAAAATTATTGTTGATTTCGACATAAATGCAATATCCATTGTTTCTTTTATGAATGGTGGTGATGCATAAATAAATTATGTAAAGACTATAGCCAGACTTTCACAAAAAGTTAATGATTTCGTTCATATTCTCAACAAATGGAAACCAGAAGCTGATGAAATTTTGGACGATGAAAACATAATAACGGCTCTTTTTGAAGATATCTCCCGGTAGAAATATGAACAGAACCTGGTTGATGACAAAAAGTATCTTCAGAAAATATCTGCATTTTACTCTTTCTGCCTTTGGCAAAAACAGAAATTAAAAAAGTTGTGAAGCACCGACATGTATGTGTAGAAACACAATTGTCTTTGCTTCAAGGATACACTTCCGGTTTCCCCACTGGACGTCTACTTCCATACGAAAAAAAATAGGGGCAATGTGTAGCAAGGGGAAGCAACTCTTTTTACGCACGCATGTGTTACCATTAAAGAGCTAAAACACTCAGGTGCTCTTAAAATGGCAGGATCGAAATACTAATTGCAATACACAACTTCAGAGTGTGGCGATTACAATTCGGATGAAAACTGTAAAAGCTGTCCCCGGCAAAAAATTGTGTCTACAGACAGAAGGACAGACGAACAGAAAACCCGATTCCAGTAAGACAACCTCCAATCTAACCTCTTTAATGTGGGGGGGTTAACTAATTCCAATCTAACCTCTTTGTTGTGGGGGGGTTAACTCATTCCAATCTAACCTCTTTGTTGTGGGGGGGTTAACTCATTGCAAAATAAAACATGAACTGATTATATAAAGCCTTTCTCTGTACTTACCAATGCCGCAGCAACATCGTCATAAATATCCCCATCGTCATCATCATCATAGTCATCCGGCCAGTCATTCTGGTTGCCGTTGGGAACTAAGGGGGCGTTTTGTCCAGTATTGCCACTGGATTTTGTGGTTGGGTCTACCTTTGTGTAGGAGTCCTTTGTTTTAGGCGGAGGAGCAGGCTGAATGTCCTCCATTTTTGGGGGAGGGGGTAGTTCTTGTGAATCCTGTGAAGGGCCACAATAGCCATGTAACACAATGACACACTTGTGAATCACAGTCTAATTTGTATATCAGTTACTTTCATAGAATTACAATTTTGGAAAATATGTAACCTAGTTAAGGTGTTTGATCAGATGATTTGTATGCATCATATCACAAATAAGGCAATTATCTTTAGAATTCAGATTTTTTCATAATTACAATCTAGCTTGTTCAGTTAATGTTGCATTTTTTATTTACCGTTCACCCCAAAACAATCTTTAATAATTATGACAAAATGTTAATTGAAATTACAGAATATATTAGAACTAATCGAAAATAAATGAACTCAAGAAACAAATTTCTGTAAAAAATCATCACATTAATATGTGCTGCCTGTTTTATCACAAAAAGTTTTTCTGGGATTCCAAGAGCCGATATCTAAATACAATACATATACCTGTATTTTGAAAGCATCTGCAATACTTCTAGTTTTTCCTACATGCGAATTGCAGACTGCTTTTAACATCAAATATGTCAGTACGTCATATAAGGCAACTTTTAACAGGTTTCTGTTTTCAAAATTTTAGGTGATCGATCAAATCATGAATTAATCATTTGTTTTTTTATCAGACCTACACATGAATGTGTATGTATATAAATAGGTGTATATCACTCAAGAAAATGTGAAAATTGGAATGTTAATGTGAAAATTGGAATGTTAAAACTTGCTATCAGAAAAATAAATTATTAATACAACAAGTCAATGTTATATAGCATATACCAGGGTACAGTATGTTACTTACATAAGCTAGGTAATGGAACAAGCAAGAAATGACAACATACAAGCAGGACAGGCTTAGTTGATGTTGACAACTTAAAATCATTATTGTATCAAAGATTTTTTTAACATTAAAAAACTGGCAACATTTGCCAGTGTATGACCATAAATAGCCTTCAAAACTTTCCAAAATTTGTAATAAAATCAAGAAATTATTTTAAATAATTCCATTGTAGACTGAACTTGCTATTGCAATGATTGTCTCCCTTACCCTGCCATAAGAACTCTTCGGTTGTGGAGGGGGAGGTAGGGGTAAATCAGCTGGTTTAGAAGGTAAAGGTGGTTTGTCTACAGGGGTGGGGGGTAATGCTCCTCGAAAGCCAGGTGACTTTGGAACAGGTGGACTTTCAGTGCTTGGAGTTTTCACAATCTTTGGTGCAGTGCTGGTTCTAGTGGGACTAACCAGGCCAGCTGCAGGTAAGGCAGCACAGGAGCAGTCGGAAACATGCAACAGATCAGACATATATAAACAAACATGCAGGAAATTACTTACCTCCATAGAGAATGCTTAAGTAAGGAAATTGCCTGATGCAATGCTTGGATTAATCACAGCATACCCTGTATATACTCCTGCATACTATTGTAGCTATACATATAACTACATGTAAATCACATCTGAAAAGTTCTAAAACGTTTACTTCTTTTGTATAACATACTACAAAATTTAACACTTCAAAGTCTATAGCCTATATCAGACCTGAAGTCTCTAAAGCATTTGTTTTATCTATCACACAAAAACTGGGGACATAAAGCCTACTCATTAAAACTTACACATAATACAAAACTAATGGTTTTAGACTACCTCATCACAAGTAATATGATAACAAATGATGTCACATGTTTATAGAGCTGAACAACCTTCCAATGGGTCGAGGATTTATGGCCAGGCAGTAAAACAGAGTGTCACAACAGAGCGATGCACAATCAAGCTCAACAGGTTGGGTAGTCCACTGGGAGATGTTTCATCAACAGGCAGGGTAAAGAGGGAAGAAAGGGAGGTAAACAGACAAATCGTACACCCTGGAGTGGTGATTGGTGGTATACAGAGGGAGTGTTAACAGGGGGAGATGACCAGATATAGAGTATTACCCTGGAGTGATGGTGGGCAGTATACAGGGGGAGTGACAACAGGGGGAGATAACCAGTAGTACAGTGTTACCATGTGATTAGAATTTACAGATGGGCAGTATTAGAAATGAATTTTATCAGAGGGAAGGCACTTACATGCAGGATGCATAGACATACTGTACCACCTAGTTAATGTTGGACAGTGATGATGCAGCAAGGCTTCAATGCTAAGACACATGCACAAAAAATAATGTTACTGACCGATTTGATGTGTGACTTGTTGTGACGCTCCGGTGAATGACCAAATCGATTGTGTATTGCCAGACGATCTGTTTTAGGGGGTGTTGGACCTGGTCTAGGGGGTGGTGGTGGGTGACTTTGGTGATTGAAAGGCAGAGCTTTTTGTGGTAAAGATGGGGGAGCTTTCCGAGGATGGGAGAAAGGAGGCGAATTGCCTTGTAACATTTTCACCCTATCACGGATATTACTAGGAACAGACATTTGATCTGTATTTGAGCTGGAATCATCATCTGAAATGTACCATGTAGACATATATTCGATGTAGAGACTCTTCATCTTCAGCCAATTAAAAGAGACCTTTTCTGCACAATTACACACTTCAGCATCTCGTCATTCTGAACGTGGTTGTTTACATGTGATATCTAACTGCATCATAAATATATAACATATATAAAAGACCACATTAAGAGTTGCAGAAATGATTTCTTTTTAAAAAGAACTGAAGGTAAACACATAAGCACAACTTTGGTCAGCTTCAGCGTTCAATCGCAGGACTTAATGAAATGGGAAAAGAATGAACTGGAAAAAACATCTTAATATAACTCCCTGAACACCACATATCTCTACAGACTACCATACATCTAGAATGATCTATATATATTACACTGACCCCATCTCCCCCACTCATACACATACTGGCGCCAAGATATCTTCAATGATCCGTATATATAACCTTACTGACCTCCATTTATCCTCTCTGATTTTAGATATCCCCACTGACCTTCAGATATTCCAGCCGTCCCCAGCAAACACATACTAACCTTCACATATCCCCATCACCTCCGGACACTCCACTGACTTCAATATTATCTTACTGACCTCTACTTATCTCCATTGGCCCACTGATATCCTTATAGACCCCCACATAAATGTATACATAATGACTTCATGACATTCTTACCAACCCTTACACTGTCCTGACCCTTCAATTATCCTTTCTCCCGCATTATCCTGACCCCTACATTATCCTGACCCCTACAGTATCCCGATCCTTAAATTATAATTATCCAGACACTTACAGAATCCCGACCCCTTCAGTATAACGACTCCTACATTACCCGACCCCTCCATTATCCTGACACCTACATTATCCTGACCCCTACATTATCCTGACTCCTACATTATCCTGACCCCTACAGTATCCCGATCCTTAAATTATAATTATCCAGACACTTACAGAATCCCGACCCCTTTAGTATAACGACTCCTACATTACCCAACCCCTACATTATCCTGACCCCTACATTATCCTGACCCCTACAGTATCCCGATCCTTAAATTATAATTATCCAGACACTTACAGAATCCCGACCTTTCAGTATAACGACTCCTACATTACCCGACCCCTATATTATCCTAACCCCTACATCATCCTGACCCCTACATTATCCTGACCCCTACATTATCCTGACCCCTACACCTACATTATCCAGACCCCTACATTATCCTGACCCCTTCATTATCCTGACCCCTACATTATCCTGACACCTACATTATCCTGACCCCTACATTACCCTGACCCCTACATCATCTAGATCCCTATAATTATCCTGACCCCTACATTATCCTGACCCCTACATTATCCTGACCCCTACATCATCCAGACCCATAAATTATACTGCCCCTTACATTATCCTGACCCCTACATCATCCAGACCCCTACATTACCCTGACCCCTACATCATCTAGATCCCTATTATTATCCTGACCCCTACATTATCCTGACCCCTACATTATCCTGACACTTACATTATCAAAACCCCTACATTATCCAGACCCCTACATCATCCAGACCCCTACACTATTCTGACCCCTACATTATCCTGACACCTACATTATCCTGACCCCTATATTATCCTGACCCCTTCATTATCCTGACCCATACATTATCCTGACCCATACATTATCCTGACACCTACATTATCTTGACCCCTTTATTAACCAGACTGCTACATTACCGTGACCCCTACATTATACTGGCCCCTACATTATCCTGACCCATACCTTATCCTGAACCCTAACTTATCCTGACCCCTAAATTGTTTAGACTGCTACATTACTGTGACCCCTACATTATTCTGACACAAACATTATCTAGACTCCTACATCATCCCGACTCCTACACTATCCAGACCCCTACATCATTCAGACCCCTACATTATCCAGACCCCTATATCATCCAGACCCCTACATTATCCTGACCCCTACATCATCTAGATCCCTATTATTATCCTGACCCCTACATTATCCTGACCCCTACATTATCCTGACCCCTACATCATCCAGACCCATAAATTATACTGCCCCTTACATTATCCTGACCCCTACATCATCCAGACCCCTACATTACCCTGACCCCTACATCATCTAGATCCCTATTATTATCCTGACCCCTACATTATCCTGACCCCTACATTATCCTGACACTTACATGATCAAAACCCCTACATTATCCAGACCCCTACATCATCCAGACCCCTACACTATTCTGACCCCTACATTATCCTAACCCCTACATCATTCAGACCCTTACACTATCCTGACCCCTACATTATTCTGACCCCCACATTACACCGACCGATACATAAACCTGACCCATACATTATACTGGCCCTTACATTATCCTGACCCCTACATCATCCTGACCCCTACATTATCCAGACCCCTACATTATCAAGATCCCTACATCATCCTTACCCCTACATTTTCCAGATCCCTACATCATCCAGACCCTTACATTATCCAGACCACTACATTACCCAGACCCCTACATTATCCAGACCCCTACATTATCTAGACCCCTACATTATCAAGACCCCTTCATCATCCTTACCCCTACATTACCAATACCCCTACATTATCCAGATCCCTACATCATCCAGACCCTTACATTATCCAGACCCCTACATTATCCAGACCCCTACATTATCAAGATCCCTACATCATCCTTACCCCTACATTATCCAGATCCCTACATCATCCAGACCCTTACATTATCCAGACCACTACATTACCCAGACCCCTACATTATCCTGACCCCTACATCATCCTTACCCCTACATTATCAATACCCCTACATTATCCATATCCCTACATCATCCAGACCCTTACATTATCCAGACCCCTACATTATCCTGACCCCTACATAATCCAGACCCCTACATTACCCAGACCCCTACATTATCCAGACCCCTACATTATCCTGACCCCTTCATTAACCTGATCCATACCTCATCTAGACCCCTACATCATCCCGACTCCTACACTATCCAGACCCCAATATCTCATCCAGACCTCTATATTATCCAGACTCCTACATTATCCAGACCAGTACATTATCCAGACCAGTACATTATCCAGACCGTTACATTATCCAGACCCCTACACTATTCTGACCCCTACATTATCCTGACCCCTACATCATCCAGACCCTTACATTATCCAGACCCCTACCTTATCCAGACCTCTACATTATCCTGACCCCTACATTATCCAGACCCCTACATTATCCAGACCCCTACATTATCAAGATCCCTACATCATCCTTACCCCTACATTATCCAGATCCCTACATCATCCAGACCCTTACATTATCCAGACCACTACATTACCCAGACCCCTACATTATCCTGACCCCTACATCATCCTTACCCCTACATTATCAATACCCCTACATTATCCATATCCCTACATCATCCAGACCCTTACATTATCCAGACCCCTACATTACCCAGACCCCTTCATTATCCAGACCCCTACATTATCCAGACCCCTACATTACCCAGACCCCTACATTATCCAGACCCCTACATTATCCTGACCCCTTCATTAACCTGATCCATACCTCATCTAGACCCCTACATCATCCCGACTCCTACACTATCCAGACCCCAACATCTCATCCAGACCTCTATATTATCCAGACTCCTACATTATCCATCCAGACCCCTACACTATTCTGACCCCTACATTATCCTGACCCCTACATCATCCAGACCCTTACATTATCCAGACCCCTACCTTATCCAGACCTCTACATTATCCTGACCCCTACATTATCCAGACCCCTACATTATCCTGACCCCTACATTATCCTTACCCCTATCCATATGTCACTGACCTGCTTCCTCCTTCTGTCTAAACATTTCTAGTTTAGAGCGCATGTCCTCCCCCGTGGCATACTCCTTGACATCATTTGTACTGATTGGCCGTTCCTCTGTTGATTCTACTTTCCTCAGATTGCTACGTTTCTTCAAAACTTCACTGAGGTCAAGGCCACCTGGCTTTTGCTTCTGAACTTGAGGTTTTGGAGGTCCTAAGAGGAGATAACTCTAATCATAATAAGGTCATCATTTGGTTGGCAAATTGAGAAAGAGTATTGTACAGTAAAGTTGTAATGAAGCCTGTTTGTTTTTGTCATATTTCTATACATATGTTCTTTTAAGTGATCAATATTATTATTAGTTAATATAAATACCCAAATGAGAGCGGTAACAATACGAGCTCAAGTTGACAGATTTGGGGGTAAAAAGCTTTTTTAAGGTATTTTCTAATTACTTTGAGACATTGATAAACATTTCAAGAATGACATTTGCCTTCAGAAAATTTTATTCCATTTAGACATTTGTTGAATCACAATAATATTTTTATTATATCGATGAAAGATAAGTTTAATTGATTATTATAGTACATTTCACTTAATATCACGTCTGTTAATGTCACTTTTCGGTTATTATCATGTTTTTTTGATGCACCGTTTTTCCTGCTATATAATCTATGCAATTCAATTCTTTTATTATCACCTGATTTGATGTCGATTTCTCTTAATATCACTTTATTTTGGCCACTTTCACCAAAAAATACAGGTAAATGGTGGTAATGATTCATGATAAATGCCCTGGGGACCTTCTGTCACACCCTGGACGCATTATGTAAACAATGCCTTGGCCTAACAGGGTATTTTTTACACCTGGCTGACTGTCAAACAATAGGTTACACCTGGCTGACTGTTAAACAATAGGTTGACTTACATACTTGTTAACATGATATTCACCTGTGGTTGGGGGAGCTAGGACAGTCTAACATCTGTAAACTTTTCTAATGCCAAGTGTGATGTATTCTTTCAACTAATTATAACATGTGTACTATCTTCGATTACACACTTGCAGCAAATATCTAAGGAAATTAACCTATAAAAAGATGTTACTAGCGAAAGAACAGTATATATATCAAGATATAGGTAAATATTTACCAAGTCTCATGTTTACAATTGAATTTGATGCAGAATACCAGCCAAACACTTGTATGCCTACATCACTACTGCAGTAAACAATCATAATTACAATCGTACTGATCGTCATTTTGCTACTAACTATATGAAATGTAACTGCATACTGAAATGAAATACAAATAATATATTTATTTCTATACTTATTTACTTATATCTATATTTCAACTAGGGTAAAGAACAAGGTTAGTTACAAAATATCAATCTTCTTCGTAGAGCCACATCACTTAGGCATTTGACTAAGTTCACTTCCAGTTTTGAGGGCTGAAAAAAATCAGAAAATATGTATTCTGTTTATGTCATGTTTCTGTTAATATCATGTTTTTCTCTGTAAAATGGGAAGTGATATTAAGAGAAATCTACTGTACTTATATTTCACTTAACATGCCTAACTATGTTAAGAACTCCTACAGTATGTGTTTTTCTCCTCGTAATATTCACTGTCCAATAAAAGTCCATAATTTCCCAAAAGATCAATTTCAAAGACTGAATCTTTGGAACTAGACATTTTTTTATGATTAATATTTCTTACTTACCCGCCTTCTTCTCCAATGGTACTCTCTGTAAGACAATCACACATGTTATCATTAGCATTTACCTCCCCTGAAAATGCACACAATAGCAAGCTGGTCCACACTACTAACTGTACTTTATAAGCAGAGCATCATAAGATATTTACTAATATGAAGTTTAGCACAGAAAGAGTAAAACATGCAACAGAAACTGTAAGCCACATGGTATTTGTTTGTCCACTCTATATAACAAGCCTCATCATGTATTTTTTTTCCAAAAAACCCTGTTTATTTTTGTCATTTTAACATTAACACAAATCTTTTTTCCCCCCAGAACACTGACAGGTTAGCAAGGGCCCTGCCATGTGCCCGACTGTAACCGCAAGGTCTATTTTTAGTAATTGTGACCTTGACCTTACAAACCTTTCCTATTGCTTATTTTAGATACACGTGTATCACAGTGCATACGTCAATTGGTACTCTTGATTCTGAGCTAAACACCATAAACCACACAGGCTATTTTTAGTATTTAAGGTGGTTTTTTAACCTTATCCTTAGAGACTTTTCAAACCCCTTTTGCACATCTACATTTCCCAAATTTCACAAAAGTTTAATTTTCAGGATTGCAAGATAATCTCTGGAAACCAAAGTGTGGACGGAGAGATGAAACACTTGCTTCTCCAATGCGAAGCCCTAACATAGTTAATTACTTCATGTCACGATGTCGTCCTGTCTCTTTGTGTATAATGTCATCAATGACATATTTGCAGGGCAAAGCTACTAGATGATTTTTTTAATGTACTATAAAGCACTTCAGCAACACACAGATTAGGGGGTTAGAACTATAATGAAAAAACAAAATGCACGGTAAGGTGATACAATCTACATGATATAAATATCAGCACAGAAATACACATACATATCTATATACTGTTTAGGGATACTGGCAGACAGACCATTTAACACATATATTTCTATTATTTTAAAATCTTCCATCCATGGTCAATTTTCAAACAAAATTTCTATCGGAACCATAGGTTGTCTAGGTGATACTACACCGTAATAACAAGTTTTCTGAGCTGGGTACCGACTTACCTTACTCTGTGGTGGTGGTGGTGGGGGAGGGGGTGTTGGAGATGGGTTTTTGGGAGGTGGGGGGATTGGTCTGGAGGGGGGTGGTGGAGGGGGCTCAGGACCATCCATTTCTTGGTAAACTTCGTCTGGCTCCATGTGCACATCATCAGATATCTAGCGTGAAAATCAACACAGTTATAGGGTCAATATTTCAAACCCTTAGCCTGTTTCTGCAGGAAAAAGTCAGTTTAGTATAGTTTAGGAAAAAACATTTCCTTTAGTAAGTCCATTTTTTGTTTGCTGAAATATTTCACTGATGTTGAGATTTCAATTTTGGACAAAACACGAATACTATTTATCACATAACTGACACATTTTACTATGTCATACGGCCATGTCATAAATATGGTATTACACACACATGTAAAAGAGCCTAAAGGTGCTGCGTTTGGTCAAAACTGCGGGAACATATTCCTACGCCACTTCAGGTACTTCTTCTATTTATTATACCCTATGATACATTTAGTTTTATGATATAATATGGGGACGAATGTAACACTGTGGGCTTACCAGGGCAATGTGTGTAGGGATGTCCATGCATAGATAAAAGTATAATGCAGGTTTGGTTATGACAGCACATATACTTTGTGAGAAATTGAACTCAACCCCCAGCTAAACAGAAAACTTTAACATGGTCCAATTAATTAACAAAGTCCAATTAACAGTAAATTTTAGTTCAAATTCCGAATCTGAAATGTGCGTTTGGATGGTTATATAAAGATACAAGTATATTCCAGGTTCAATTATGATAAAAACCACATTTTGTAGTACAGCCAGAAGATAGTTCTGATTCAAAGGCAATTTCAGAGGTTGCTGAGTAACCACCGCGTGACAGAATAACAATGAGATTCTGTCAGGAAAGGGATAATTCAACAGATGAGGATGACAATCCTTTAATGGAGTTATCCAAACATTTAAGAGATAGAAAATCTAGATTAGAGTCGCAGAAACCGGGTTGTTCAAGTAATGATATGGAGCAAGATCCTCACCTAAATGACATGAGAAGTGAAGATAGTTCAGATTATGTCAGTTGATGAGGAAATTTTCAGTTATTATTTTTCATGTCTAATATTTTAAACAAGTTAATCGAGTCAAAAGAAAGGACTCTCCTGTACCGAAAGCGCTATGGCACGTGTGATTCAATCTCCTGCTCAATAACGGAATATCAAAAGTGGAAAACAAGTGTTAGTAGATTAAATGATAAGGAGGCACGGTAGTCTAGTGGTAGGATGCTGGGCTCGTGACCGAAGGGTTGAGGGTTTGAGTCATGGCACGGCACTGTGTTGTATCTTAGAGCAAGATACCTTACTCTGCTTGTTCCAGTCTGTAAATGAGTATGTGGTTGGGGAGTGCTAGAATTGTAGAATGCTAGCTGTGAGTGCCAAAATGGCAGCACCGGCTGTATGCTCCCCAGGGAGTTGAGAAAGATATTGCCTGGTTGCAAAGGCCCTATAACCATGGATAATTATTTGTGAACCGCTTTGAGACGCCCTACAAACTAGATTGTGATAAAGCAGTATAGAAGAACCTTGAATCATTATTAACAATATTACTAAAAAAAAGTAATAATTTCTATTCAAATAAAAACTCGAGTGAAAATTGAAATTCTAAAATTTAGAAACAAATGTATAATTTTGTATAATTTATGAAAAACTGAATGCATCAATGTTAATTCATGTGAGAATGAAAATGGTCAGGTAAGCTAATCACTTTGCTGAGTTACGAAATGGTGTCGGCTAAAGCTGAGGATGGGAGAACATCTTTAGCGATTCGTTTCCTCTACACCAACCATTCAGATCAACGACAATATACGTCACTGATCAACAAGACAAAGAGTCAATTAAATGTTGAAACCATTGAATGAGAGACAGAGACTACTTTCAAAATTAATTAATTAATCGGGAATAGGTTTAATGAGAGAGCACATACACATTAACGTGTGCCAGACTACAGAACACACCGTCGGGAATAGGTTTAATGAGCGAGCACATACCCATTAACGTGTGCCAGACTAGAGTACACACCGCCAGGAATAGGTTTAATGAGCGAGCACATACACATTAACGTGTGCCAGATTAGAGTACACACCATCAGGAATAGGTTTAATGAGAGAGCACATACACATTAACGTGTGCCAGACTACAGAACACACCATCGGGTATAGGTTTAATGAGAGAGCACATACACATTAACGTGTGCCAGACTAGAGTACACACCGTCGGAAATTGGTTTAATGAGAGAGCACATACATATTAACGTGTGCCAGACTAGAGTACCCACCGTCAGGAATAGGTTTAATGCGCGAGCACATACACATTAACGTGTGGCAGACTAGAGTACACACCGTCGGGAATTGGTTTAATGAGAGAGCACATACAAATTAAAGTGTGCCAGACTAGTGTACACACCGTCGGAAATAGGTTTAAGGAGAGAGCACATACACATTAACGTGTTCCAGACTAGAGTACACACCGTCGGAAACAGGTTTAATGAGAGAGCACATACATATTAACGTGTGCCAGACTAGAGTACCCACCGTCGGGAATAGGTTTAATGAGCGGGCACATACCAATTAACGAGAGCCAGACTAGAGTACACACCGTCGGTAATTGGTTTAATGAGAGAGCACATACATATTAATGTGCGCCAGACTAGAGTACACACCGTCGTGAATTGGTTTAATGAGAGAGCACATACATATTAACGTGTGCCAGACTAGAGTCAACACCGTCAGGAATAGGTTTAATGAGCGAGCACATAAACATTAACGTGTGCCAGACTAGAGTCCACACCGTCGGGAATAGGTTAAATGAGAGAGCACATACACATTGACGTGTGCCAGACTAGAGTACACCCCGTCGGAAATAGGTTTAATGAGGGAGCACATACACATTAACGTGTGGCAGACTAGAGTACACACCGTCGGGAGTAGGTTTAATGAGCGAGCACATACACCTTAACGTGTGCCAGACTAGAGTACACACTGTCGGGAATAGGTTTAATGAGAGAGCTCATACATATTAATGTGTGCCAGACTAGAGTACACACTGTCGGGAATAGGTTTAATGAGAGAGCTCATACATATTAATGTGTGCCAGACTAGAGTACACACCGTCGGGAATAGGTTTAATGAGCGAGCACATACACATTAATGTGTGCCAGACTAGAGTACACACCATCCGGAATAGGTTTAATGAGAGAGCACATACATATTAATGTGTGCCAGACTAGAGTACACACCGTCGGGAATTGGTTTAATGAGAGAGCACATACATATTAACGTGTGCCAGACTAGAGTACACACCGTCAGGAATAGGTTTAATGAGAGAGCACATACACGTTAACGTGTTCCAGACTAGAGTACACACCGTCAGGAATAGGTTTAATGAGAGAGCACATACACATTAATGTGTGCCAGACTAGAGTACACACCATCCGGAATAGGTTTAATGAGAGAGCACATACATATTAACGTGTGCCAGACTAGAGTACACACCGTCAGGAATAAGTTTAATGAGAGGGCACATACACATTAACGTGTGCCAGACTAGAGTACACACCGTCAGGAATAAGTTTAATGAGAGGGCACATACACATTAACGTGTGCCAGACTAGAGTACACACCGTCGGGAATAGGTTTAATGAGAGAGCACGACCGAAATAAGTTACAAATAAGTAAAGAGATAAATGTGTCATGTGAAAATAATGTAACATTGATAACAAAAATATAGTACTCTTGCGATTTTCGTTTGAATTGTTCATGCATTTCGTGGATATTATTATTTTAAATAAAACAGTACGTTAGATGTGTATCCTATGAAAACTGTTTGCTACTATATATAGCTATAATTGTTGTATAACATTATTGACGCTACGTAGGTGACATGCTAATTATTAATTATTGGTGATAATTAGAATTGTTTTCTGTTTGTCATAATAAGTAATGATTGTACATGTATATTGTATATATCATATCTAAGGAATTCTGATATTGTTATGATGATAGCTGTGTATCATATTTACTTGTAGAAATGATCATAACTAATTATGAGATGAGACATAGTACGTTTTAGGTAAACCCTTTCACCACTGTTGACCCTAATAGACTCATCCCAATCAATGTATGGTATAGTCTACTAAAGTTACATAGGGTGAAAGGGTTAATATTATATTAGGAAACAATCTAAATGTTTACTTTGTGTTTTAGTACCATGTTGTTCTCACTATCATGATGTGTCTATATATGACTGAAGGAAAAGTAGGTCATAGAAACTTAGAAGGCAGGAATTGATCAAAAAAAAAATATTGGTAGAATGGTTATTGTAACTTAAGGAACTTTGATTACACAATCAAATTTCTTAAAAAAGGGAACAAATGTGACAAAGTGAGGTCTACCAAACTTAAACAAAACATGTTGATATGATATGGGCATCAAGGGCAGAGTAAGACAGAGTGAGGGAGGAAAGTATGACCAGAAGAAGGAACACGTCTTAGACGCCAGGGAGTGTCCATGTCTTAGAAGCTAGAGAGGTATGCGATTGATACAACTTACATCATTTACCTGGAAGATTTGAGACACAACGCAGAAGTTATGAGTTTATATTACTGTACTAGATGAGATATTGTTACATTTGTACATGTACTTGTAATGAGACTGTTGATTTAAATCTATGAGTAAACAATGACTTTTACCAACTATTATGTGCATTTACAGCTACTGTGTCACAACAGATGCTTGACCAACTGACCTATCTGATCACTTTATGCCAACCCTATAGACATCTGTGACTTAATACTGACCCGTTAAACAAATCTATGTATAATGCCTCTTTGAAATTGACAAATCCTAAGTATGAAAAGCGCTCACAGCTAGCATTCAACAATTCTAGCAGTACCCAACCACGTACTCATTTACAGCTGAGTAGACTGGAACAAGCGGAGTAAAGTATCTTGCTCAAAGATACAACACAGTGCTGTGCCGTGGCTCGAACCCGCAACCCACCGGTCACGAGCCCGGCGTCCTACCACTAGACTACCGTGCCTCCTTTGCATCACATATAAAAGTATAAAACTCTTTAAAGCTCAAAGATTTTCTCGTCTGTTTACTATTATAATTGACACAAAGATACAACGGTTTTCACTTCTCCTTTTATCCCTTAGGAAATATAAAAAAATATCTCCGTTTTAACATGCAGACTAGCACACACTAGGAAAGTTTTGGCCCAATGAAAGCTTCTCCTCACTAGCTAAAAACTATATTTGTCTGGCATTAATTTCATCCTTAATAGCTAAAATACTATTTACATTAAACTGCATATTTTGATCCAGCCTAAATTCAGCCTTATGACGGAGGAAAAAATAGATAGATGTTAAACTGCAGAACTTACCTATACAGAGTAACTATCAACAACAGACACACTACAAGGATTAAAAATTCCCATTTCTAAAGTATTTACAGATCACCATAAAATCTGGCTATACTTAAAAGCATCAAAGAAACCTAACACTTCAATTATAAGCTTTTTCAATAATATATTTTTTTAAAAATATTAATTTAATCTTTAATACAGCTGTAGTTCTTAAATGAATATTTCATATTATACAAGATAAGAAAACAAAAATCTATCAAATAACCTTTTTCATCAAAAAGAAAATGAACAAGATGTAGTTTAATAAAAAGAAAATTGGTCAACTTGATTTCTGATAATACAGAGGATTAAGATCAAAAAGTTTTAATAAAACAATCTATGTCATAATTAAAGAAGCTCTAAGTTGTTATACATGGTATATGTTAGTCTAACAAAAAACAATTGTTTCATAGTTAATGATTTTCAAAATCAATGAAATTATTTTTATACAGTGTCACATGTTAATTCATACATAAAATAAATACATTTCACAAATCCAGGTAAAGCCATATTAACACCCAGCCATTGCTGACTTATGAGACACTTAAAAGCAATTTAACGTCAGTTATGAACACTTTGTTAAGAGAAAAAAATGTCTGCACTACCAGATACCTTTTATCGTAGCTTTTATACTCCTGACTACATAAAACTAATATTCTATTATGGCCCTTTCCCGAGGGAACCGTTCTCTTATAGTGTTGTCTGGGGAGGTATAGTGCCCGAGCCGTCAGGCTCGGGCACTATACCTCCCCAGACAACACTATAAGAGAACTGTTCCCGAGGGAAAGGGTCATAATAGATTTAGTACATCACATGACTGTACTAACTGTGACTGCAAATTGTGTCGCCTGCTTCGTTTTCATACATTGCTGAGCCTCTGCAAAGCAATCGGCATTCCCGGTCCCGAATCTCGAAGCCATTTTGGCAGACGACAACAATGAACTGAAAGTAGAATATGTACAGCGCCCCCTAGGAGAAGGGGCGCAACTCTTGGCGTCACGCTACTTTTCCCGCAGTCTCAGCGGTCCAAAAAAAAGGCATAGTGCCCGTCTCCAGGTATAGTTCCCGTCGTCAAGGGGGGATGCTAACTATACCAAATAGAGCAAGGGTAGTTATCCAATAGCTATCCTAGTAATTATCATGTGATGTACTAAATACATCATAATACTGACGTTTTAATTACCAGGTATTTATTTCTAATCAAATGATTTAAGAACTTATCTATAAAGATAAACTAATTATCCGGACATTTACCTCATAGGTTTCCTGTTCCTCAACAGCTTGGATTTCAAATTCATCATAGGTCTATACAGGAATAGATATATACAAAACAGATATACAGTATACAGGAATAGATATATACATCACAGATACACTATTACAAAGTTACCAACTTACTGTATATAAAATATCGTATGCATTGATTAACATATAATATTGATACATCTCGAGATTATTAACATGATTCTAGAATTGTTTGTCTATAAAGTACAGTATGTATTGATAAATATACAGTGTTTATATATATAGATTTATATATATTGACAGAAAACCGATATTGGTTCAGCACAACTGTCACAAACCTCTAACAAAAGGAAAATAATGAGCATGCACAACGCTGTGTATATATAAGTGAACAGATTTTATGCCGATTTTCCAAAAAATTGTGTTATAACAATTTTATGTGATACCTTCAGTAGTACATGTATCATCCTGGACATCCAGGGGTACACTCACTTTAGATCTCTACACCCCTGGATATCCAGGGGTTACACTCACTTTAGATCTCTACACCCCTGGATATCCAGGGGTTACACTCACTTTAGATCTCTACACCCCTGGATATCCAGGGGTTACACTCACTTTAGATCTCTACACCCCTGGATATCCAGGGGTTACACTCACTTTAGATCTCTACACCCCTGGATATCCAGGGGTTACACTCACTTTAGATCTCTACACCCCTGGATATCCAGGGGTTACACTCACTTTAGATCTCTACACCCCTGGATATCCAGGGGTTACACTCACTTTAGATCTCTACACCCCTGGATATCCAGGGGTTACACTCACTTTAGATCTCTACACCCCTGGAATCATCCTCGATATCCAGGGGTTACACTCACTTTAGATCTCTACACCCCTGGAATGTGGTCTCGGGTAAAAAAAACCTTATCGATCGCTAGGCTGATACCTGTCCTTTGAAGATTACAAAGGAGAGACCCCCGACTTCAAAGCATGTCAATTTTTAGATTCTTTTGATGTACATCAAGGGATCAAACTAGTCTTCTTGTCTCATCAACAAGGTGGCACCTTCAATTTTGCTATGACATACCAGGGCAGCAGGGAGCGAAAGTGAGCGTAACCCCTGGATATCGAGGATGTACATGTATTTACTGTAAGTTACTGATAATTACTTAAGGGTAATATAAGCTATAAACACCTACCTGTGAAGTGTACTGTACTTATGATGGGTACCTGTAGTTAACACATTTAGCGAGTACATATGTACTATGATAATTTACCAGTAGTGAGTACCCGGTCTATGATAATTTACCAGTAGTGAGTACTCGGTCTATGATAATTTACCGGTAGTGAGTACCCGGTCTATGATAATTTACCGGTAGTGAGTACCCGGTCTATGATAATTTACAGGTGGCGAGTACCCTGGCTATGATAATTTACTGGTAGTGAGTACCCCATCTATGATAATTTACTGGTAGTGAGTACCCCGTCTATGATAATTTACCGGTAGTGAGTACCCGGTCTATGATAATTTACCAGTAGTGAGTACCCGGTCTATGATAATTACCAGTAGTGAGTGCCCTGTCTATAATAATTTACCGGTAGTGAGTACCCTGTCTATGATAATTTACAGGTAGTGAGTACCCGGTCTATGATAATTTACCTGTACTGAGTACCCTGTCTATGATAATTTAGTGAGTACCCTATGATAATTAAGTGAGTACCCTATGATAATTTAGTGAGTACCCTATGATAATTAAGTGAGTACCCTATGATAATTAAGTGAGTACCCTATGATAATTTAGTGAGTACCCTATGATAATTAAGTGAGTACCCTATGATAATTTAGTGAGTACCCTATGATAATTAAGTGAGTACCCTATGATAATTAAGTGAGTACCCTATGATAATTTAGTGAGTACCCTATGATAATTAAGTGAGTACCCTATGATAATTAAGTGAGTACCCTATGATAATTTAGTGAGTACCCTATGATAATTAAGTGAGTACCCTATGATAATTTAGTGAGTACCCTATGATAATTTAGTGAGTACCCTATGATAATTAAGTGAGGAGTACCCTATGATAATTAAGTGAGTACCCTATGATAATTTAGTGAGTACCCTATGATAATTAAGTGAGTACCCTATGATAATTAAGTGAGGAGTACCCTATGATAATTAAGTGAGTACCCTATGATAATTTAGTGAGTACCCTATGATAATTAAGTGAGTACCCTATGATAATTTAGTGAGTACCCTATGATAATTTAGTGAGTACCCTATGATAATTAAGTGAGGAGTACCCTATGATAATTAAGTGAGTACCCTATGATAATTTAGTGAGTACCCTATGATAATTAAGTGAGTACCCTATGATAATTAAGTGAGGAGTACCCTATGATAATTAAGTGAGTACCCTATGATAATTTAGTGAGTACCCTATGATAATTGAGTACCCTATGATAATTTAATGAGTACCCTATGATAATTAAGTGAGTACCCTATGATAATTTAGTGAGTACCCTATGATAATTTAGTGAGTACCCTATGAGTACCCTATGATAATTTAGGGAGTACCCTATGATAATTTAGTGAGTACCCTATGATAATTTAGTGAGTACCCTATGAGTACCCTATGATAATTTAGGGAGTACCCTATGATAATTTAGTGAGTACCCTATGATAATTTAGTGAGTACCCTATGAGTACCCTATGATAATTTAGGGAGTACCCTATGATAATTTAGTGAGTACCCTATGATAATTTAGTGAGTACCCTATGAGTACCCTATGATAATTTAGTGAGTACCCTATGATAATTTAGTGAGTACCCTATGATAATTTAGTGAGTACCCTATGATAATTTGGTGAGTACCCTATAACCATTTTCTCTATCTACCTCCTGTGATTCTTCCTCCTCTACTTCAGCTCCAACATCAAATTCTGTATACTCCTCTTGCTGTGAAAATAAACACAAAGAAAATTACGGATTAGATTTTTCATTAGGAACAACAGACAATCTGCAAATTATTCAAATACGTTATATTATTACAGAAAATAATAACTGCCGGCACAGGATCATTTAGATGACGATTTTATTCTTATTACTTAAGAAATATTTTATTATAGATATTTATTTTGTGTATTTAACGTTTTGGTATGTCCCTTAATTTTCCTGTAGGGTTGAGAACACAAATTAAATTACTTCATTTACCCTCTGCCATAGTATTTATGTTTTGCATTTAATTCATCAGAAATTGTTAGTATCAAATATAATATTCTGTCTTTATTTAAAACAGTTGTTATCCACAGTTTTGCATTTAAAAAAAATTGCAAATTATATTTGGGAAAAAGAGATTTTTTAAAGTATTTGCTTTACCAGTAGTTACAAATTATATAAAGGTGAATATTCCAGACTTGAAAAATGAAAACATATATCAGGATACATGAATATCTGACTTACTTACGGTAAGTTCTATAAATAGAAGACAAAGACGGTGATGACAAAGGTAGAACAACCCTTACTTATTTACAATATGTTAATTATGCTGTATGACTGAAAAGAAAATCATATTTTTATAATGAATTTTCAATACGATATCATATCTTTAAGAAGAATTCTGAAATATTGATGAAAACAGAATTTAGGTTTTAGTCCTTATGATGATCATAATTTACATTTAAAATTAACTCCATTTTTGATTATTGATCTTGAATAGTTTTTCTCATATTTACTGATCTATCCATGGACAACTATATCTTTGAAAGTCAGACAATATGAGTCATTCAAGTTTATGTTCCACATCAAAACACACCAACAGATAGATTTCTACAAAGGGGTGGGGATTAGGGTTATCTAAGTAAACGTGCCTATAACAACCAACTACAGGCAAACAGAGAGATCTCTACAAAGGGGTGGGGATTAGGGTTATCTAAGTAAACGAGCCTAAAACAACCAACTACAGTAACATGAAACCAAACTATCCCGAACAGAACAAATTTATAGCCCGTTCTGAATAGATGAATCTATACTCTCATGTATATATACAGAACATAACCAACAAAGCATCACAAATGGGAAATAAAACACCAGTTCAGATTTCAATTTAAAATATAGGTCACTGTGACCTAGTTATGGGGCAAAACACACCTTCAAGCATAGCTAAACAGCAAATGACTTTGGTGCACCTGAATAAAAACAAGAATTTCATGGCCAGGAAAACTATGTTATGAATCTAGTTCAACAGTGTGACAAAAGTTCACTCCTAGATTTTGAATTTTGGACATAAATTTGGATGTGACAGCACATGAATCCTCATGCAAAGGGAAATATTGTCGAGAAACTATGATTACAGAAGAACAGAGATAGGTATGTAATGAAGCACACACACATACATAGTTAACATACATACTAAATACTCCTCCAATTACAAACACATACTTCTAGGTTTAACCACATAACAGGTGTGGCATGTTGAATTTTATAAACGTAATCCTAGGGTATATGACTGTATCAAACCTTAGCACATTGGTGTGTTCATAAATGTAATAAAACAGCATTGAAAAAGAACATTTTTACGAAATATTTGTAAAGAAATATTATTGAATTCATAGACTTTTCCAAACTCAAATCCTTTTCAAAGACAAGAACGTCAGAAGGTAGATACTATTCATTTCGTACATATTAATTGAGATCAGATCCAAAGGCCATTGCGTAAAATTGTTACAGTTAAGGTTTATTAGGTGTAAGGCATTAAAGCCCTGTCCCTCGTCAATGCATTACAGCAAAGCAGCGTTATTTTATAGCTTATCAAAATTCCTACATTCAAAAACATGTGGGGTGCATTGAGGTGGTCAAACAAAATAATTAGTCGACGAGTGTACTGTCAGTATTGTAAGATGTTCAACAGCATTTGAGTGGGAAAATAGCCGATAGCTCCCCATACACAAAGACTTGAGAGCTGTTTACCATCAGCAGCAAAGTTAAAAGAACAGAAAGAATAGAATTTGAGATAGAAAAAGCATGAACCTCGTTTGAATCCTCCTGCATTTCAAATTGATCATATTCGTCTTGTTCAAACTGAAATAGTGGTCACATATTTCATCACAGTTGTCTTGTTTAAACAGAAGCAGTGGTACAAATACACACCGATACCTTGTAGAAAACAATCATAGGTAGACACATAGGTTTTCTATTACATTAAAATGCTAAACAAAACATTATAACTACCATGACAATCTAACATACTCATCGATAAGCTTACAGTTAATATAATGTACTACCACTTCTTTTGTTCATTAAATGAATACAGTAAAAACCTTGTGATGACCTTGTACATTATGATCTTGTGTATGACCTAGCTACTTACCCTTTGTATCTGAACTGTATCTTGTTTATGACTTCATGACCTTATGTACGACCTACTGACCTTAAGAATATGATCTGTATTTGGAGTATGACTTCATGACCTCATGACCTTGAGAATATGATTTGTATCAATTTTGTATATAAACTTTTAACTTTGTGTACCACCTTCTGACCCTACACAAGATCTAGTGATATTTTTATGACCTACTAACCTTTTGTATATGAACTGCACCCTGTGAACCATCTTCTGACCCTGCACAAGATCTAGTGATATCTTTATGACCTACTAACCTTTTGTATATGAACTGTACCCTGTGTACCACCTTCTGACCCTACACATGATCTAGTGATATTTTTATGACCTACTAACCTTTTGTATATGAACTGCACCCTGTGAACCATCTTCTGACCCTGCACAAGATCTAGTGATATTTTTATGACCTACTAACCTTTTGTATATGAACTGTACCCTGTGTACCACCCTCTGACCCTACACAAGATCTAGTGATATTTTTATGACCTACTACCCTTTTGTATATGAACTGTACCCTGTGTACCACCTTCTGACCCTACACATGATCTAGTGATATTTTTATGACCTACTAACCTTTTGTATATGAACTGCACCCTGTGAACCATCTTCTGACCCTGCACAAGATCTAGTGATATTTTAATGACCTACTAAACTTTTGTATATGAACTGCACCCTGTGAACCATCTTCTGACCCTACACAAGATCTAGTGATATTTTTATGACCTACTAACCTTTTGTATATGAACTGTACCCTGTGTACCACCTCATGACCTTGTGGATGTCCTAATGACCTTGTGGATGTCCTAATGACCTTGTGGATGTCCTAATGACTATTTGCACAAGTCCTCTTGTGTTTGATCTTGTAAAATAGTATGCAACCTGTAACCTTACATTTGACCTGGTCACTTAATGACCTTAAATATGACCTTGTGTATGACCCAGTGACCATTTGTATGAATATTATTTTTTGTTTGACCTAATAATAAAGTGAGTGACCATGGTACCTTACATTTGATCTGGTCAGTTAGTGACCTTGAATATGACCTTGTGTATATAATTTAGCGACCATTTGTATGACTAATTATTTTTTATTTGATAATATAGTTAGTGACCTAGTAACCTTACATGTGATCTTGAGTATCACCTTGTGTATGACCTATTGACCTTACCTCAGGATCACAGTCCTGGTACACTTCGCCAACATCAGCCTCGTTGTAGATGTCTCCATCGTCTGACGTCAGAGACTGTAAACAAATGTCATATAATGGTAAAGTGACTGTAAACAAATGTCATATAACGGTAAAGTGACTGTAAACAAATGTCATATAATGGTAAAGTTTGTTTATATACATCACGACTCACACAAACATCCATGTTATTTAACAGGGAAGAAATCTCTGCTTATATAACAGAAAAAACATCTATTTCAGGATCTTTGCTAGTCAGTGAAACAGGAATTAAAACCAGCAGACCGTAAACGTATCACCTAAACAGTTCATAACGTAAAATTGTGAAAAACACACAGAAAGTATCCATGAATGTGCTAGGATCACGGTGTTGCTTGCATTTTATTACTTTTGTGAGGATTTTTATTTTTGTATTATCCAGTTCGAGAATGGAGAAACAGTTATTTACTATCATTGAATTAAGATTTTATTATTAAAAACATATTAACTATCACAGTTTCCTAGATTTAGGATAGCAAAATATTATTGGCAAATACAGACATTGATTAAAGGATTGGTTACTTAAAAGCTAATACACTATAAAAAGTATTTAAACATCAGCTGAACTTTATATAACAGATGACTATCTGGGATATCATAACCTTTATATAACTGATGATGGTCTGGGATATCATGAACTTTATATAACAGATGACTATCTGGGATATCATAACCGTTATATAACTGATGATGGTCTGGGATCTCATGAACTTTATATAACAGATGACTATCTGGGATATCATAACCGTTATATAACTGATGATGGTCTGGGATCTCATGAACTTTATATAACAGATGACTATCTGGGATATCATAACCGTTATATAACTGATGATGGTCTGGTTTACCATGACCTTTATATAACAGATGATGGTCTGGGATATCATGCACTTTATATAACAGATGATGGTCTGAGATACCATAACTATAACAGATGACTGTCTGAGATACCATGACTCTTATATAAATGATGATGGTCTGAAATACCATGACTTTTATATAACTGATGAGGGTCTGAGATACCATGACTTTTATATAACTGATGAGGGTCTGAGATACCATGACTTTTATATAATTGATGATGGTCTGAGATATCTTGCACTTGGAGCCAAACCCATTCTTGACAGCCTGAGGGGCGCTGTAATACTGTGTAACACGCATTGCGAAATTGTATAATCTTGATTATTGTGATGAGAAATTACTGATGTATACACAGTGTACATTATCGCATACAAGCCTTCCGTATTTTTGTCATTCCGTAATTTTGGTCTACAAATGATACCAAATCGCACAGTTGTGCGGAGATAAGCGCACAACGGGGCGAACGATTGCTAAATCGCACAGTTGTGCGCACCATGTGTGGACGATGTGCGGACGGTGTGTGAACGATGTATGCACGATGTTCGCACGCTATTTTTGGTGCGTTGTGCGGTCCCACAACTGTATAACAGATGACTGTCTGAGATACCATGACTTTTATATAAATGATGATGGTCTGAGATACCATGACTTTTATATAACTGATGATGGTCTGAGATACCATGACTTTTATATAACTGATGATGGTCTGGGATATCATGACCTTTATATATAACTGATGATGGTCTGGGATATCATAACCTTTATATAACTGATGATGGTCTGAGATACCATGACCTTTATATATAACAGATGATGGTCTGGGATATCATAACCTTTATATAACTGATGACTGTCTGAGATACCATGACCTTTATATAACTGATGATGGTCTGGGATACCATGACCTTTATATAACTGATGACTGTCTGGGATATAATGACCTTTATATATTACAGATGATGGTATGGGATCGATACCATGACCTTTATATAACTGATGACTGTCTGGTATATAATGACCTTTATATATAACAGATGATGGTCTGGGATACCACGACCTTTATAGAACTGATGACTGTCTGGGATATAATGACCTTTATATATTACAGATGATGGTCTGGGATCGATACCATGATCTTTATATAACTGATGACTGTCTGGGATATAATGACCTTTATATATTACAGATGATGGTCTGGGATCGATACCATGACCTTTATATAACTGATGACTGTCTGGGATATAATGACCTTTATATATAACAGATGATGGTCTGGGATACCATGACCTTTATATAACAGATGATGGTCTGAGATACCATGACCTTTATATAACTGATGATGGTTTGGGATATCATGACCTTTATATAACTGATGATAGTCTGAGATACCATGACCTTTATATAACAGATGATGGTCTGGGATATCATGACCTTTATATAACATATGATGATCTGGGATATCATGACCTTTATATAACTGATGATGGTCTGGGATACCATGACCTTTATATAACAGATGATGGTCAGAGATACCATGACCTTTATATAACTGATGATGGTCTGAGATATTATGACCTTTATATAACTGATGATGGTCAGAGATACCATGACCTTTATATAACTGATGATGGTCTGAGATACCATGACCTTTATATAACTGATGATGGTCTGAGATACCATGACCTTTATATAACTGATGATGGTTTGGGATACCATGACCTTTATATAACAGATGATGGTCTGAGATACCATGACCTTTATATAACTGATGACTGTCTGAGATACCATGACCTTTATATAACTGATGATGGTCTGGTTTACCATGACCTTTATATAACAGATGATGGTCTGATATACCATGACCTTTATATAACTGATGACTGTCTGAGATACCATGACCTTTATATAACAGATGATGGTCTGGGATATCATGCACTTTATATAACAGATGATGGTCTGGGATACCACGACCTTTATATAACTGATGATGGTCTGGGATACCATGACCTTTATATAACAGATGATGGTCTGAGATACCATAACCTTTATATAACTGATGATGGTTTGGGATACCATGACCTTTATATAACAGATGATGATCTGGGATATCATGCACTTTATATAACAGATGATGGTCTGGGATACCACGACCTTTATATAACTGATGACTGTCTGAGATACCATGACCTTTATATAACTGATATATGTCTGGGATACCACGACCTTTATATAACAGATGACTGTCTGGGATACCATGACCTTTATATAACTGATGATGGTCTGGGATACCATGACCTTTATATAACTGATGACTGTCTGAGATACCATGACCTTTATAAAACTGATGATGGTCTGGGATATCATGAACTTTATATAACAGATGACTGTCTGGGATATCTGTCACTTTATATAACAGATGACTGTCTGGGATACCATGACCTTTATATAACTGATATATGTCTGGGATACCACGACCTTTATATAACAGATGACTGTCTGGGATACCATGACCTTTATATAACTGATGATGGTCTGGGATACCATGACCTTTATATAACTGATGACTGTCTGAGATACCATGACCTTTATAAAACTGATGATGGTCTGGGATATCATGAACTTTATATAACAGATGACTGTCTGGGATATCTGTCACTTTATATAACAGATGACTGTCTGGGATACCATGACCTTTATATAACTGATATATGTCTGGGATACCACGACCTTTATATAACAGATGACTGTCTGGGATACCATGACCTTTATATAACTGATGATGGTCTGGGATACCATGACCTTTATATAACAGATGACTGTCTGGGATATCACGAACTTTATAAAACTGATGATGGTCTGGGATATCATGAACTTTATATAACAGATGATGGTCTTGGATACCATGAACTTTATATAACAGATGACTGTCTGGGATATCATGAACTTTATATAACAGATGATGGTCTGGGATACCATGAACTTTATATAATAGATGACTGTCTGGGATATCACGAACTTTATATAATTGATGATGGTCTGAGATATCTTGCACTTTATATAACAGATGACTGTCTCAGGGATATCATGAACTTTATATTACAGATGACTGTCTGGGATATCTTGAATAGCAATCTTTTACAATTTTGTATGATCCCTGCAATTAAGACACATCACAATAAGACTTCATTCATTATAAAATGAGATAAACACTTTTTTTTAGAATTGTTTCACATTTTTTAAAGACTTTTGAAGTTATACATATTCTTGACCATATACATATGTATTCAATGACAATGATGAGCTGTAATGTTTACATCATCAAATTACTTCACACTATTTTAAATATTGTTATACTTTTTCATTAATCAATTATAATCCCCATTCTTAATCAATCAACAAAATTTGTTCCACCATCAAGATATATTTTACACTTATCTACTAGTAGATTCTTTAAGTTAAATTTTACTGACATCATTTTGATGTTAAAATATAAAGGCCAAGTAGGAAACAGCTCCTTTTCATGTCAATTATAAAATAAGAAAAAAATGAGAAACAGTATTAAATGAAGTAAAAGTTTAAAATATAGTGTAGAAATGATCAGCTGACCAAACATTTAGGCCGTATCAATGTAATTTGAAATGTAATACATGTAAACGCATTGCATCAATGAAAACTCAAAACAGAATACAACCTTTTACCTTAAAACATCTCCCTTGGTCATACACAATAATATATATAAAAAACACCCGTATGTAGTAAAGAAATCATTTTACAGATTATTAATACTGCATGCTTTTTAGAAAATAAAGGACACAGAGTTTAGTGTACCATAGTATAGAATTGTATTTTTTTGTTTTGTCAATCTTACACACACACAAATCTCTTTATTTACCAGTTTAACAAACTCGTTTTTCCCTTTACATGCCACCAGATTATGACAAGTACCAACATGTGTAGATACACGTACCAACATGTGAAGATACACGTTACTCACATGTGTAGATACAAATACTCACATGTGAAGATACACATACCCACATGTGTAGAAACACATACCCACATGTGTAGATACACATACCCACATGTGTAGATACATGTACCAATGTGTGTAGGTACAGTCTGGGAGGGTGTTGCTGTAATGTTTAAATAGGGAACCTGATAGTGTAGGAGATTAGACATACCACATTTACATAGTTTAAATCAACTTTCTTGTGATGATTTATATATATGCAAATATGATTTCATAAATACACATGTTAACCAATCAATCTCTATTTTTCAGGTAAAAATGCAAACACATTAAATTAACTTTCTTGTAAAAGCGCTGATCGATTAGATTTTTTTATTTTTGTATACTAGTGGAAGTCATGAGTTTTAGGCGGAGTAAACTGACTTACGCCCCCTCACTACTGAGTTGTTCGGTTATCCAGCAGATAAATCATACTATTAAGACTGATTGATTGATTGTGTGAGTGGTTTAACGTCTGCTTCACTACCCAGTAGTTCAGTTATCCAGCAGATAAACTGTACTGTTACGATTGATTGATTGATTGGTTGATTGATTGATTGAGTGGTTTAACGTCCGCTTCACTACCCAGTAGTTCAGTTATCCAGCAGATAAACTGTACTGTTACGATTGATTGATTGGTTGATTGATTGATTGAGTGGTTTAACGTCCGCTTCACTACCCAGTAGTTCAGTTATTCAGCAGATAAATTGTACTGTTACGATTGATTGATTGGTTGATTGATTGATTGAATGGTTTTACGTCCGCTTCACTACCCAGTAGTTCAGTTATCCAGCAGATAAATTGTACTGTTATGATTGATTGATTGGTTGATTGATTGAGTGGTTTAACGTCCGCTTCACTACCCAGTAGTTCAGTTATCCAGCAGAGGAAAACATCAGTGACTTCAACTTCTAATCTAACATCTTTATACAGGGCCACCACTGTGACAATTCTTGACCAATGAATGATCAGCATTTTTATCAACGATGTAATATTTGCTGATCCTAAATCATTTCCTCTATACTGTAACTTATTTGAATATTGTGCACACTTATGTGTAGTTGTGACTTTGTAGAACCTCTTCAGAAAGGAAAGTCATTGACAACCGCACATCAGTCATATCCTGATATATTAACGCTCTGCTGTAGATAATACCGTGGATTACCATGGTAACATGTCACATTATGTACCAGCTTTCCCCTTCAAATGTGCAGGGGACTTACATGATGATCAAATACATCAGATATATAGAGACTGTGTTAAATCGTTCAATTTATTCGTGACTGCTATAAAAGTGTTTGCTGTATTATAAAGGCAATGTTTTACTAAAATGCGACCAGAAGAAATATAAATTCTGACGGACCTCATAATTTTTTTTTTTAAATATGAATTCTGACAGACCTCATAACATTTGATTAAATTTCTATGTATTATGATCATTAAAATTACTCAACTACACTTATCACCTTTCCATGAAATTTACACATCACTTGAATTAACAGAAAATGTAATAGGTTTGGTTGTGTCTACATTAGCTGAATATATTTACGTAAAGAGTAAAGCTTAATCTTGAGAACCCCTCATTTAAAAGTAGAGCCATCCTATACCACACAGAGAAACAGCACGGCACTGGTTAGCTTACAGCTGGTGGGGATGGCATTTAAAATACATTAATTTAAGTATGATGAGATTGTTTCATACATTTTGTATGCTAACAATGAGACTGTAAGTTAAAGATGACAATCATAAACAGATCAGTTTGTGAACTATTCTATTTTCTTTTTCAGAACTTAGCTTATCTAAGGTTCAATACGGAAAAAAATAATTGAAGTGTATGTCAATTTTTTAACAGAATACTTCCTTAACATTGCTGCTATCGCCCACATTAGTGTAAACTATCTACATATACATCACAATCACAAATGACTTGTGAGCTAGCAGCCTTTTCCTTCATGAATTACGACATGTTCCTCAACACTTAAATATAACATTGTGGGGTTAAGTGTCATGACAATGTAACACTGGAGCTCATATATATAGTCATCAACATATCCAAACTGCATGCACATGCCTTACTAGTGTACCCATTCCAAGGAGATCTCCCATGTCGGGATTGCAGCATCCATACGTATACCCATGCCCTTATAGGAGAAACCCTCAAGCAGCATGCCATAATCATAGCAAGAAAAATCAGGCACACAAACAAAATATACTGATGTTAATACATTGTATTAGGGGTACAAATTCACTGAGATTTTGGAAAATAATTAAAACAAATGAAAATAAATAATTATTCCAAAGTAAAAAGTATCATTGGCTGAGCTATGGAAGATCCTGCATGTTCTCTTCAAAAGTTAATTTGAAAAGAATTTTACTGAAATTTGCATATCTGATAGTTCTAAAATAAATTAGTTCCAATATCTAATCTGTATGAACATTAAGATACCAGTGAAATGTTCAGGGATTAAGGTCAAAGGTCAGGAGAGAGAACAGGGACAGGATCACCATAGGATGACCAGGTAGATATTGTCGTATGTCAGACGACATGGACAGGTAGATATAGCTAGGCTACTTAGTTGTATGTCAGACAACATGGACAGGTAGATATAGCTAGGCTACTTAGTTGTAAGTCAGGCGACATGGAAAGGTAGATATAGCTAGGCTACTTAGTTGTATGTCAGACGACATGGACAGGTAGATATAGCTAGGTTACTTAGTCGTATGTCAGACAACATGGACAGGTAGATATAGCTAGGCTACTTAGTCGTTGTCAGACGACATGGAAAGGTAGATATAGCTAGGCTACTTAGTTGTATGTCAGACAACATGGACAGGCAGATATAGCTAGGCTACTTAGTCGTTGTCAGACGACATGGGAAGGTAGATATAGCTAGGCTACTTAGTTGTATGTCAGAAGACATGGACAGGTAGATATAGCTAGGCTACTTAGTGGTTGTCAGACGACATGGAAAGGTAGATATAGCTAGGCTACTTAGTTTTATGTCAGACGACATGGACAGGTAGATATAGCTAGGCTACTTAGTCGTTGTCAGACGACAGACGACATTGACAGGTAGATATAGCTAGGTTACTTAGTTGTATGTCAGACGACATGGACAGGTAGATATAGCTAGGCTACTTAGTTGTATGGACAGGCTAACAGATTCCCATGACTAAGTACACTTGTACCTAAAAAGGTCTTTTAATTCTGACTTATTTATAAAGATCACATACCTATTACTTAACTGTCCAAAGCATGCTTTTATCCTAGGTATATGACACTAAATAGGCCAAACAATATGTGTTTAAGGTATCCCGACCTACAGCCACTCAATAAAATGTACTTTCTTCCTGTCCTGGGTGGCTGGCCCTATTCTTGACAAATTAATAGCCATTGTAATGTGTGGGAATGCATTGTAAAGTTTCATAAAAAGAATAATACTAATACATAAAAAAAAAAATGAAATTGTAATTATTTGCCTACAGACCTGTCCTATTTTTTTCAGGCATGCTACCTGACACACACATACTGTATTATTTGTTTTTGCCTTATCAATAAAATGTTGTATCTATATTTCCTTTCCCTTTGAGAGACGCTATAGATAGGTTCGTTTCAGTAGGGTTGGTTAGGAGAAGAGAGAACCGATAAAGACATGCACAAATAAAAATGAACCTCTTGTTTTTGTATAGGTGAAGGTTGACGCTTATTGGGTGGAGTTGGTGGTAAGCGACTGGCGTGTCGCGGTACAGGGACAGGGTGTGCTGCAGGTGCATCTCGTCTCTGAACACGGGGTAAAAAGTCAAAACAAACCTCAGTCACTCATGATCAATTCAAATCACAGACTTTTGAATGAGTTTATTATACATAAACATGTGTTTCTGTATCTTTAAGTTACACACAGATTTATATAGTATGCTGCCTTATATAACTTACCACAATCACAATCATTGCTGCTCATCTAATTTGTTACAGGAGGCTAATCGGTGCAATCAGAACCTGACAAGTGTGAAACTATGCTTACAGAAAGTTACAGTATGCCCGCGTAATCTAACAGTGTTGGAAATTCACTGCAGAATTTCTCAACAGGTTACTTAGCTATGAGGAACATAAAGCTTCAGCAATGACGTACTGGAGGAAGCAGGTGTTTTAAGCTCCTGAGATATGTTTAAGTATTTCAACAAGAAAAATTGTGTGAACAATTGATAACTGTCAAACTAAACAATGGCCACCAGGAAGCAAACATGTTCTTGTAATCAGTCCTAAAACTGAAGATGCCTATATAATTATGGACCAGCGCACGATAACCTTTATAATTATAGACCAGTGCACGGTAACCTATATAATTATGGACCAGCGCACAGTAACCTATATAATTATGGACCAAAGGTAACCTATATAATTATGGACCAGCGCACGGTAACCTATATAATTATAGACCATTGCACGGTAACCTATATAATTATGGACCAGCGCACAGTAACCTATATAATTATGGACCAAAGGTAACCTATATAACTATGGACCAACGGTAACCTATATAAATATGGACCAATGATAACCTATATAATTATGGACCAGCGCATGGTAACCTATATAACTATAGATCAACGGTAAACTATATAACTATGGACCAGCAGTAACCTATATAATTATGAACCAACGGTAACCTATATAATTATGGACCAACAGTAACCTATATAATTATGGACCAGCGCACGATAACCTTTATAATTATAGACCAGTGCATGGTAACCTATATAATTATGGACCAGCGCACAGTAACCTATATAATTATGGACCAAAGGTAACCTATATAACTATGGACCAACGGTAACCTATATAAATATGGACCAATGATAACCTATATAATTATGGACCAGCGCATGGTAACCTATATAACTATGGACCAACGGTAAACTATATAACTATGGACCAGCAGTAACCTATATAATTATGAACCAACGGTAACCTATATAATTATGGACCAGCGCACGGTAACCTATATAATTATGGACCAGCGCACGGTAACCTATATAATTATGGACTAACGCACAGTAATCTATATAATTATGGACCAGCGCACGATAACCTATATAATTATGGACCAGCGCACGGTAACCTATATAACTATGGACCAGCGCACAGTAACCCATATAATTATGGACCAGTGCACAGTAACCTATATAACTATGGACCAGTGCACGGTAACCTATATAACTAACGACCAGCGCACCGTAACCTATATAATTATGGACCAACGGTAACCTATATAATTATGGACCAACGGTAACCTATATACCTAACAACCAGCGCACCGTAACCTAAATAATTATGGACCAGCGCATGGTAACCTATATAACTATGGACCAACGGTAACCTATATAACTATGAACCAACGATAAACCTATATAATTATGGACCAGCGCACGGTAACCTATATAACTATGAACCAACACACGTTAACCTATATAATTATGGACCAGCGCACGGTAACCTATATAAGTATGGACCAGCGCACAGTAACCTATTTAATTATGGACCAGCGCAAGGTAACCTATATAACTATGGACCAACGGTAACCTATATAACTATGAACCAGCAGTAACCTATATAACTATAGACCAATGGTAACCTATATAACTATGGACCAATGGTAACCTATATAACTATGGACCAGGGCACGGTAACCCCAAAGGTAACCTATATAATTATGGACCAGCGCACGGTAACCTATATAACTATGGACCAGCGCACGGTCACCTATATAACTATGGACCAACGGTAACCTATATAACTATGGCCCAACGGTAACCTATATAACTATGGACCAACGGTACCCTATATAACTATGGAACAACGGTAACCTATATAACTATATAACTATGGACCAGCGCACGGTAACCTATATAACTATGGACCAGCGCACGGTCACCTATATAACTATGGACCAACGGTAACCTATATAATTATGGAACAACGGTAACCTATATAACTAACGACCAGCGCACGGTAACCTATATAACTATGGGACAACGGTAACCTATATAACTATGGACCAGCGCACGGAAACCTATATAACTAACGACCAGCGCACGGTAACCTATATAACTATGGACCAACGATAACCTATATAATTATGGACCCTATGGACCAACGGTAACCTATATAACTATGGAACGGTAACCTTTATAACTATGGACCAGCGCACGGTAACCTATAAAACTAACGACCAGCGCACGGTAACCTATATAACTATCGAACAACGGTAACCTATATAACTATGGACCAGCGCGCGGTAACCTATATAACTAACGACCAGCGCACGGTAACCTATATAAATATGGACCAATGATAACCTATATTAACTATGGACCAGTGCACGGTAACCTATATAACTAACGACCAGCGCACGGTAACCTATATAACTATCGAACAACGGTAACCTATATAACTATGGACCAACGGTAGCCTATATAAATATGGAACAACAGTAACCTATATAACTATGGAACAACGGAAACCTATATAACTATGGACCAACGGTAACCTATATAACTATGGAACGGTAACCTTTATAACTATGGACCAGCGCACGGTAACCTATATAACTATGGACCAGCGCACGGTCACCTATATAACTATGGACCAACGGTAACCTATACAACTATGAACCAGCAGTAACCTATATAACTATAGACCAATGGTAACCTATATATCTATGGACCAATGGTAACCTATATAACTATGGACCAGGGCACGGTAACCCCAAAGGTAACCTATATAATTATGGACCAGCGCACGGTAACCTATATAAGTATGAACCAACACACGTTAACCTATATAATTATGGACCAGCGCACGGGAACCTATATAACTATGGGCCAACGGTAACCTATATAACTATGAACCAACGATAAACCTATATAATTATGGACCAGCGCACGGTAACCTATATAACTATGGACCAACGGTAACATATATAACTATGGACCAACGGTAACCTATATAACTATGGCCCAACGGTAACCTATATAACTATGGACCAACGGTAACATATATAACTATGGACCAACGGTAACCTATATAACTATGGCCCAACGGTAACCTATATAACTATGGAACAACGGTAACCTATATAACTATGGACCAGCGCGCGGTAACCTATATAACTAACGACCAGCGCACGGTAACCTATATAAATATGGACCAATGACAACCTATATAACTATGGACCAGCAGTAACCTATATAACTATGGACTAGCGCACGGTAACCTATATAACTATGATACAACGGTAACCTATATAACTATGGACCTACGGTAACCTATATAACTATGGACCAACGGTAACATATATAACTATGGACCAACGGTAACCTATATAACTATGGAACGGTAACCTTTATAACTATGGACCAGCGCACGGTAACCTATAAAACTAACGACCAGCGCACGGTAACCTATATAACTATCGAACAACGGTAACCTATATAACTATGGACCAACGGTAACATATATAACTATGGACCAACGGTAACCTATATAACTATGGAACGGTAACCTTTATAACTATGGACCAGCGCACGGTAACCTATATAAATCTGGACCAATGATAACCTATATAACTATGGACCATCAGTAACCTATATAACTATGGACCAGCGCACGGTAACCTATATAACTATGATACAACGGTAACCTATATAACTATGGACCAACGGTAACCTATATAATTATGGAACCACGGTAACCTATATAACTAACGACCAGCGCACGGTAACCTATATAACTATGGAACAACGGTAACCTATATAACTATGGACCAGCGCACGGTAACCTATATAACTAACGACCAGCGCACGGTAACCTATATAACTATGGAACAACGGTAACCTATATAACTATGGACCAGCGCACGGTAACCTATATAACTAACGACCAGCGCACGGTAACCTATATAACTATGGAACAACGGTAACCTATATAACTATGGACCAGCGCACGGTAACCTATATAACTAACGACCAGCGCACGGTAACCTATATAACTATGGATCAACGGTAACCTATATAACTATGGACCAGCGCACGGTAACCTATATAACTATGGACCAACGGTAACCTATATTATTATGGACCAGCGCATGGTAACCTATATAATTATGGACCAGCGCACGATAACCTATATAACTATGGACCAGTGCACGGTAACCTATATAACTATGGACCAGCGCACAGTAACCTATATAACTATGGACCAGCGCACGATAATCTATATAACTATGGACCAGCACAGGGTAACCTATATAACTATGGACCAGTGCACAGTAACCTATATAACTATGAACCAGCACACGGTAACCTATATAACTATGGACCAGCGCACGGTAACCTATATAACTATGGACCAGTGCACAGTAGCCTATATAACTATGAACCAGCCCACGGTAACCTATATAACTATGGCCCAACGATAACCTATATAAATATGGACCAGCGCACGGTAGCCTATCTAAATATGGACCAGCGCACCGTAACCTATATAATTATGGACCAGCGCACGGTTACCTATATAACTATGGACCAGCGCACAGTAACCTATATAACTATGGACCAGCACACAGTAACCTATATAACTATGGACCAGTGCACGGTAACCTATATAACTATGGACCAGCGCACGGTAACCTATATAATTATGGACCAGCGCACGGTAACCTATATAACTAACGACCAGCGCACGGTAACCTATATAACTATGGACCAGCGCACGGTAGCCTATATAAATATGGACCAGCGCACGGTAACATATATAATTATGGACCAGCGCACGGTAACCTATATAACTATGGACCAGCGGTAACCTATTTAACTATGGACAAGCGGTAACCTATACAAGAGACCCAGAGGGCCTGTATCGCTCATCTGGATATCGAAGCAATTATGGCAAAATATTCTCCAAATGAGATCCAAGGGAATATGTAGCATATATGTATTAGATTTTTCATGCCCAGCAACTTTATGTATGGTTATGGGGTGTGGATCTCAACTGTTTCCAAGCTGTGACTCAGAAACTATGTTTCTAAGGGTGGGGCTAGACCCCAGGGCCATCCTGGAAGCAAATGTGCATTCTTCTCTTTATACTCAGCAATTGTATATATGGTTATACAGTGGGGATCTCAACCAAGTAATACACTTTTTTTGACCCCACTCCTTAGCCTGGAGGGTCAGCCCCACCATTTGTACAATTTCGAATCCCTGCCTCCCATGAATGCTTTTGATCAAATATGATTAATATCTACAGAAGAAGTCGTTTATAGCAATATAGCCAAATTGCCCCCTTTTGGCCCCGCCCCTCAGCACCCTGGGGAGTCAGCCCCACCATTTGTACAATTTTGAATCACCACCACCTAGGGATGCTTCCAGTCAAATATGGTTGATATCCATCACTGACACCTGTCTTCTGTCTGTACACATTTCTATAGCTCAATACCACAGATCTGTACCACCCACCTGACACCTGTGTCTTCTGTCTGTACACATTTCTATAGCTCAATACTACAGGTCTGTACAACCCGCCTGACACCTGTCTTCTGTCTGTACACATTTCTATAGCTCAATACCACAGGTCTGTACCACCCACCTGACACCTGTGTCTTCTGTCTGTACACATTTCTATAGCTCAATACCACAGGTCTGTACAACCCGCCTGACACCTGTCTTCTGTATGTACACATTTCTATAGCTCAATACCACAATACCACAGATCTGTACCACCCACCTGACACCTGTGTCTTCTGTCTGTACACATTTCTATAGCTCAATACCACAGGTCTGTACCACCCACCTGACACCTGTGTCTTCTGTCTGTACACATTTCTATAGCTCAATACCACAGGTCTGTACCACCCACCTGACACCTGTGTCTTCTGTCTGTACACATTTCTATAGCTCAATACCACAGGTCTGTACCACCCACCTGACACCTGTGTCTTCTGTCTGTACACATTTCTATAGCTCAATACCACAGGTCTGTACCACCCACCTGACACCTGTGTCTTCTGTCTGTACACATTTCTATAGCTCAATACCACAGGTCTGTACCACCCACCTGACACCTGTGTCTTCTGTCTGTACACATTTCTATAGCTCAATACCACAGGTCTGTACCACCCACCTGACACCTGTGTCTTCTGTCTGTACACATTTCTATAGCTCAATACCACAGGTCTGTACCACCCACCTGACACCTGTGTCTTCTGTCTGTACACATTTCTATAGCTCAATACCACAGGTCTGTACCACCCACCTGACACCTGTGTCTTCTGTCTGTACACATTTCTATAGCTCAATACCACAGGTCTGTACCACCCACCTGACACCTGTGTCTTCTGTCTGTACACATTTCTATAGCTCAATACCACAGGTCTGTACAACCAACCTGACCCCTGTGTCTTCTGACTGTACACATTTCTATAGCTCAATACCACAGGTCTGTACAACCAACCTGACACCTGTGTCTTCTGTCTGTACACATTTCTATAGCTCAATACCACAGGTCTGTACCACCCACCTGACACCTGTCTTCTGTCTGTACTCATTTCTATAGCTCAATACCACAGGTCTGTACCAATTACTTGGTTCTATCTATTTTCTAAACTAGATAGGATGCTGAAAATGTTTCCACCTTTTTGTTTTGAAGTCATTGTGGCCATCTTGGATTTTATAATTGACCTAGATAATTGCATTAACAACACTTGATGGGGGAAATGACAGGCATGTTTGTCAAAAACATCTCAGCAAATCAGACACCAGGATAGCCATATTTGATTTTAAATCAACCCCAAAATTAGCAAACTTTCCAGTAAATGAAGGAAACCTTATTTTAACTATCTGATCACAAATTAATTTTTAGTAGAAACAATGTGGCAGGTGCGCATATAGAAGAAACTCATTATATTGTCATCAATATTCAACTGACATTTTAGCATTATAAAGAATAGTGATATTTTAAAGGAGGTGTTAAGGGATTGTTTGGAAAATATAAGGGGGTCTTGGAATATGATATTTGTAAGCTAGGTGGTAAATTTATAGTGGTTTTACAGTACTACAATAAAACACAGATTTATATTGTTAGTACTAGGCAGATAAAACACATGTTAGTATTATAGCAGGCTACAGAACACAACACATCATCACTCAGCAACATTACACTAAACTAAACTCAGTAATTTCATTTCAGTTTCAAAAGGATTTTCCTTTACAAATCAATGCACAATAAAGATGATGTGAGTTCACCCGTCTTACACTATTTTTACAGGGTAATTCACAACAGTGTTATTTTTGTTACTCTTGAGTATTTGTAAGTACTTTTCTTGGTAAAGTAATAGCAAATGCACAACAGGATCTAGTAAAGTAACACTATATACCCAACAATATCTAGTAAAGTAACACTACACACCCAACAATCTCTAGTAAAGTAACACTACATACCCAACAATATCTAGTAAAGTAACACTACATACCCAACAATATCTAGTAAAGTAACACTACACACCCAGCAATCTCTAGTAAAGTAACATTACACACCCAACAATACCTAGTAAAGTAACACTACACACCCAACAATCTCTAGTAAAGTAACACTACACACCCAACAATCTCTAGTAAAGTAACATTACATACCCAACAATCTACAGTAAAGTAACACTACATACCCAACAATAACTAGTAAAGTAACACTACATACCCAACAATCTCTAGTAAAGTAACACTATATACCGAACAATCTCTAGTAAAGTAGCACTACACACCCAACAATCTCTAGTGAAGTAACACTACATGCCCAACAATCTCTAGTAAATACCCAACAATCTACAGTAAAGTAACACTACACAAGTAACACTACACACTCAACAATACCTAGTGAAGTACACTACACACCCAACAATATCGAGTAAAGTAACACCACATACCTAACAATCTACAGTAAAGTAACACTACATATCCAACAACCTCTAGTAAAGTAACACTAAACACCCAACAATCTCTAGTAAATACCCAACAATCTACAGTAAAATAACACTACATACCCAACACTATCTAGTAAAGTAACACTATTTACCCAACGATACCTAGTAAAGTAACACTAAACACCCAACAATCTCTAGTGAAGTAACACTACATACCCAGCAATCTCTAGTAAAGGAACACTACACACCCAACAATATCGAGTAAAGTAACACCACATACCTAACAATCTACAGTAAAGTAACCCTACATACCCAACACTATCTAGTAAAGTAACACTATTTACCCAACAATACCTAGTAAAGCAACACTACATACTCAACAATCTTTAGTAAAGTAACACTACATCCCCAACAATATCTAGTAAAATAGTAAAGTAACACTACATATCCAACAACCTCTAGTAAAGTAACACTAAACACCCAACAATCTCTAGTGAAGTAACACTACATACCCAGCAATCTCTAGGAAAGTAAAACTACACACCCAACAATACATAGTAAAGTGACACTATATACCCAACAATCTATAGTAAAGTAACATTACATTCCCAACAATCTACAGTAAAATAACACTACATACCCAACAAACTCTAGTAAAGTAACACTATTTACCCAACAAATCCTAGTAAAGTAACACAACACCCCCAACAATATTAAGTAAAGTAACACTACATACCACACAATCTCTAGAAAAGTAACACTACATACCCAGCAATATCTAGTAAAGTAACACTATATACCTAACAATCTCTAGTAAAGTAGCACTACACACCCAACAATCACTAGTAAAGTAACACTACACGCCCAACAATCTCTAGTAAAGAAACACTACACACCCAACAATATCTAGTAAAATAACACTACACACCCAACAAGACCTAGTAAAGTAACACTAAATACCCCACAATCTCTAGAAAAGAAACACTACACACTCAACAATACCTAGGTAAGTAACACTACACACCCACCAATACCTAGTAAAGTAACCCTACACACCCAACAATACCTAGTGAAGTAACACTAAATACCCAACAATCTCTAGTTAAGTAACACGACACACCCAACAATACCTAGTGAAGTACACTACACACCCAACAATCTCTGGTAAAGTAACACTACATACTCAACAATCTTTAGAAAAGTAACACTACATACCCAGCAATATCTAGTAAAGTAACACCACATACCCCACAATCTCTAGTTAAGTAACACTACACACCCAACAATACATAGTAAAGTGACACTATATACCCAACAATACCTAGTGATGTAACACTACATACCCAACAATACCTAGTGAAGTACACTACACACCCAACAATATCGAGTAAAGTAACACCACATACCCCACAATCTCTAGTTAAGTAACACGACACACCCAACAATACCTAGTGAAGTAACACTAAATACCCAACAATCTCTTGTAAAGTAACACTACATTCCCAACAATCTCTAGTAAAGGAACACTACACACCCAACAAGACCTAGTAAAGTAACACTACATAACCAACAATAACTAGTAAAGAAACACTACACACCCAACAAGACCTAGTAAAGTAACACTAAATACCTAACAATCTCCCCAACAATATCTAGTAAAGCAACATTACACACCCAACAATACATAGTAAAGTAACACTACATCCCCAACAATACCTAGTAAAGTGATACTATATACCCAACAATCTATAGTAAAGTAACACTACACACCCATCAATCTCTAGTAAAGTAACACCACATACCTAACAATCTACAGTAAAGTAACACTACACTCCCAACAATACCTAGTAAAGTGATACTATATACCCAACAATCTATAGTAAAGTAACACTACATGCCCAACAATCCCTAGTAAAGTAACACTTCATCCCCAACAATCTCTAGTAAAGGAACACTACACACCCAACAATGCCTAGTAAAGTAACACTATATACCAAACAATCTCTAGTAAAGTAGCACTACATACCCAACAATATCTAATAAAGTAACACTACATACCAAACAATATCTAGTAAAGTAGCACTACATACCCAACAATACCTAAGTAAAGTAACACTACATACTCAACAATCTTTAGTAAAGTAACACTAAATACCTCACAATCTCTTGTAAAGTAACACTAAATACCTCACAATCTCTTGTAAAGTAACACTAAATACCTAACAATCTCTTGTAAAGTAACACTACATACACAACAATCTCTAGTAAAGTAGCACTACACACCCAACAATCTCTAGTGAAGTAACACTACACACCCACCAATACCTAGTAAAGTAACGCTACATACCCAACAATATCTAATAAAGTAACACTACATACCCCACAATATCTAGTAAAGTAACACTAAACACCCAACAATCTCTAGTGAAGTAACACTACACACTCAACAATTCCTAGTGAAGTAACACTACACACTCAACAATACCTAGTGAAGTACACTACACACCCAACAATACCTGTAACACTACACACTCAACAATACCTAGTGAAGTACACTACACACCCAACAATAACTAGTGAAGTAACATTACATACCCAACCATCTACAGTAAAGTAACACTACACTCCCAACAATACCTAGTAAAGCAACACTACATACTCAACAATCTTTAGTAAAGTAACACTACTTACTCAACAATCTTTAGTAAAGTAACACTACATACTCAACAATCTTTAGTAAAGTAACACTAAATACCTCACAATCTCTTGTAAAGTAACACTAAATACCTCACAATCTCTTGTAAAGTAACACTAAATACCTCACAATCTCTTGTAAAGTAACACTAAATACCTCACAATCTCTTGTAAAGTAACACTAAATACCTAACAATCTCTTGTAAAGTAACACTACATACCAAACAATATCTAGTAAAGTAGCACTACATACCCAACAATACCTAAGTAAAGTAACACTACATAGCCAACAACATCTAGTAAAATAACACTACACACCCAACAATATCTAATAAAGTAACACTACACACCAAACAATACCTAGTAAAGTAACCCTACACACCCAACAATACCTGTAACACTACACACTCAACAATACCTAGTGAAGTACACTACACACCCAACAATCTCTGGTAAAGTAACACTACATACCCACAAATCCCTAGAAAAGTAACACTACATACCCAACAATACCTAAGTAAAGTAACACTACATAGCCAACAACATCTAGTAAAATAACACTACACACCCAACAGTCTCGAGTAAAGTAACACTACATTCCCGTAACATTACATACCCAACCATCTACAGTAAAGTAACACTACATAACCAACAATAACTAGTAAAGAAACACTACACACCCAACAATATCTAATAAAGTAACACTACATACCCTACACTCTCTAGTAAAGTAACACTATTTACCCAACAATATCTAGTACAGTAACACTATATACCCAAAAATACCTAGTAAAGTAACACAACACCCCCAACAATATTAAGTAAAGTAACACTACATACTCAACAATCTTTAGTAAAGTAACACTAAATACCTCACAATCTCTTGTAAAGTAACACTAAATACCCAACAATACCTAGTAAAATAACACTACACACCCAACAATATCTAGTAAAGTAGCACTACATACCCAACAATACCTAGTGAAGTAACACTACCCACCCAACAATACCTAGTAAAGTGATACTATATACCCAACAATCTCTAGTTAAGTAACACGACACACCCAACAATACCTAGGTATGTAACACTACACGCCCAACAATTCATAGTGTAGTAACACTACATACCCAAAAATCTCTAGTAAAGTAACATTACATTCCCAACAATCTACAGTAAAATAACACTACATACCCAACACTATCTAGTAAAGTAACACTACCCACCCAACAATACCTAGTAAAGCAACACTACATACTCAACAATCTTTAGTAAAGTAACACTACTTACTCAACAATCTTTAGTAAAGTAACACTACATACCCCACAATCTCTAGAAAAGTAACACTACACACTCAACAATACCTAGTGAAGTAACACTACACACCCAACAATACCTAGGTAAGTAACACTACACACCCAACAATACCTAGTGAAGTAACACTACATACCCAACAATCTCTAGTAAAGTAACACTACATACCCAACAATCTCTAGTAAAGTAACACTACATACCCAACAATACCTAGTAAAGTAACACTAAATACCCAACAATCTCTAGTAAAGTAACACTACACACCCAACAATCTCTAGTAAAGTAACACTACATACCCAAAAATCTCTAGTAAAGTAACACTACATACTCAGCAATATCTAGTAAAGTAACACTAAATAACCAACAATACGTAGTGAAGTAACACTAAATACCCAACAATCTCTAGTAAAGTAACACTACATACCCAACAATACCTAGTAAAGTAACACTACACACCCAACAATACCTAGTAAAGTAAGACTACACACCCAACAATATCTAGTAAAGTAACACTACACACCCAACAATACCTAGTAAAGTAAGACTACACACCCAACAATATCTAGTAAAGTAACACCACATACCTAACAATCTACAGTAAAGTAACACTACATACCCAACATTCTCTAGTAAAGTAACACAACACACCCAACAATACCTAGTAAAGTAACACTACACACCCAACAATATCTAGTAAAGTAACACCACATACCTAACAATCTACAGTAAAGTAACACTACATACCCAACAATCTCTAGTAAAGTAACACTACACACCCAACAATACCTAGTGAAGTAACACTACATACCCAACAATCTCTAGTAACCAACAATACCTAGTAAAGTAACACTACATACCCAACAATATCTAGTAAAGTAACATTACATACCCAACAATCTACAGTAAAGTAACACTACACACCCAACAATACCTAGGAAAGTAACACTACACACCCAACAATCTCTAGTAAAGTAACATTACATACCCAACAATCTACAGTAAAGTAACACTACATACCCAACATTCTCTAGTAAAGTAACACAACACACCCAACAATACCTAGTAAAGTAACACTATATACCTAACAATCTCTAGTAAAGTAACACTACATACCCAAAAATCTCTAGTAAAGTAACACTACATACCCAACAATATCTAGTAAAGTAACATTACACACCCAACAATACCTAGTAAAGTGACACTATATACCCAACAATCTCTAGTAAAGTAACATTACATACCCAACAATCTACAGTAAAGTAACACTACACACCCAACAATACCTAGGAAAGTAACACTACACACCCAACAATCTCTAGTAAAGAAACACTACATACCCAAAAATCTCTAGTAAAGTAACACTACTTACTCAGCAATATCTAGTAAAGTAACACTAAATAACCAACAATACGTAGTGAAGTAACACTAAATACCCAACAATCTCTAGTAAAGTAACACTACATACCCAACAATACCTAGTAAAGTAACACTACACACCCAACAATACCTAGGAAAGTAACACTACACACCCAACAATCTCTAGTAAAGAAACACTACATACCCAAAAATCTCTAGTAAAGTAACACTACATACCCAACAATCTCTAGTAACCAACAATACCTAGTAAAGTAACACTACATACCCAACAATATCTAGTAAAGTAACATTACATACCCAACAATCTACAGTAAAGTAACACTACGCACCCAACAATACCTAGTAAAGTAACACTATATACCTAACAATCTCTAGTAAAGTAACACTACACACCCAACAATACCTAGTGAAGTAACACTACATACCCAACAATCTCTAGTAAAGTAACACTATATACCCAACAATCTCTAGTAAAGTAACATTACATACCCAACAATCTACAGTAAAGTAACACTACACACCCAACAATACCTAGGAAAGTAACACTACACACCCAACAATCTCTAGTAAAGAAACACTACATACCCAAAAATCTCTAGTAAAGTAACACTACATACCCAACAATATCTAGTAAAGTAACATTACATACCCAACAATCTACAGTAAAGTAACACTACACACCCAACAATACCTAGTGAAGTAACACTACACACCCAACAATACCTAGGTAAGTAACACTACACACCCAACAATACCTAGTGAAGTAACACTACATACCCAACAATCTCTAGTAACCAACAATACCTAGTAAAGTAACACTACATACCCAACAATATCTAGTAAAGTAACATTACATACCCAACAATCTACAGTAAAGTAACACTACACACCCAACAATACCTAGTGAAGTAACACTACATACCCAACAATCTCTAGTAAAGTAACACTACATACCCAACAATATCTAGTAAAGTAACACTACATACCCAACAATACCTAGTAATGTAACGAAACATATCTATTTTAACAATAATCTCAAAACTACAAATTCAACACTGCTGTGATTAGTATTTATCCTGTAAACGTGATGATGACAATGTGTGAAACACAGCTGTATAAAGTTAAAGGCTAATGGTCACTTACATCAAGCGGGTTCCGTGAAGGCAGCTGTTAGGCAAAAAATACAGTGTCTTTATGTGGTACATTTAAGCTTTCGTGATATAATGCATGTAATTTAAAACACAGTCATATAATGTCAAGGTCACATGCATCAGGATATTTCTGAGTTGAATCTGAAATAGTTTGTGACCTGAAGCTGAACCTACAGATTTTATGTCTTGAATAGAAAACTTCCATGACTATATATATATCACATGTACAATATAAAGCTATCCCCTAATTGATGGCTATAGTAACAGAAGGATGTATGTTTGTCTCAGCTAGTACCAATTCACACCATGGAAATGTGTACCTAACTCTGTAAGGAAAAGTTAAGTCACAAATATTGTTTTAATTTTCTGATTTTAATACTATTCTACAATATTATGACCATCGATTGTTACTACTAAGTGAGAAACCTCATTTGATTAAATGCATAAGTTGGAAGACTTTTTGAATACTTTGTAATGTACATCATTTTATTTTTGTGTATCATGTACAGTATTTATGAACAATGTCAGATATGTTTTGTCTTGTCTTGTAAAAAAAAAAAAAAAAAAATACATTGTGAGCACTTTGTTCTGTAAACTACCTAGGTTTTACATGTATTTGCAAATGTTGGATTTACAATTTAGATACTTTTTCAAGGTTGATCCATTTAATTCTTATCTATAGAATTACGATTTGCAGGCGGATTTATTAATTTTCACTAAAATAAATTTCTTTACAGTAACAAGTTAGTCAAACCCACTCCTGATCATATTTGTAGTATTGACTATATTTTGTTTATGACTTTCAAGTTTCCAACTCAGATAATCCTGTGACCTTGACTTACTACAATCACCATGGCAATGGATCTGCTTAAAGCTTGAGCAGCAAAGGGTAAACTATCTAAGCAAACGATAACAAATCCAACGAATAACAAGCCATCATCTTTAAAATATTGCCCTTGATATTCAATCTCTCAAGTGTAATATATAATCATGCAGCGTCAAGTTATATATATGCGCAAATAAAATATGAACTGTTTTCAATATTTACAAAACAGCTGATGATGTTCTGCTATAGCTGACATCATAGCGAGGAATTCAGTACTTGTTTTAGGGTAAACATTGTACTTCTGGTATAGTTTGGGTGTATATACCAGTGCACGTATACCATCCAGGAAAAACACAACAACTTCTATAAAAGTAGATAATTAAGTCAACTAAGTCAGACAAGATGAGGAAAGCCTTACCTTACTAGGGGGTTCAGGAGTTGGAAGGTTTTTTCTGGGGAGGGCACTGGCTGGCCCGCCCCCTCTTGATGGGAGGGGAGGAGCAGGTCCTCGGCTAGCATCATCACCTGGAGTTCCAGGCTGCAACAAAATACAGTTAGAAACATTGGAACTTATGCCAGTCAAATTAAAAATCTCCCGTCATGAAATATTACCACTGATAAAGAAAAGGATGAATTACGTTAACAAGAAAATTATTCTACTTTTTATCAATGTTAATAACTAACTATCTGTATGTAAAATCTGCATTAAATGTAAAACGTGAGAGAGGGACTTACGCGGAAGGCATACCAAGAAAGTTTTACAAAAATCTAATAATTCTGTCAATATATATCATCACCAAATCAGTTTCTTGCAACCTCATCAAATGTTCATTTTGGCAGAGCATCAGATTTGAGGCAATGACTTGTTAGGAAGTATATTACTATCTTATAAGGCATGGACAAATAGTGTCATTTACCATTTATGGATATTCATGAATAATTAACTGAATATTCATGAATTATTTATTGACATGAAACCAGGAAAAGGTATCATCCAAAATTCCTCAATCAGATCCCATTACCCTTATTAAATATGCACAAAATTAAGCATTGAAGTTGAATAAGGAACTATGGTAGAAATTAGAACAAGTAAATTTCACGAAAATCTGATCTAATTACTTCAAACAATATCATTTGGAAACCAAAAGCTAATTTCAAAATCAAATACGAATGACTTAAGCTCAAGCATCAACCTTAAAAGAGGGATTAGCTGAAAGTTCAATTCAATTAAATTTATTGACTTACGGCCCATGAGTACATATTACATATTACATACAATACATAATAAGGAAGTGAAACAGCAAGACATAAGTGGAGTATGAGTTAAAGAAATACAGCTCTTAACTTATTTGCTTCAAAAATTTGCCGAGATGGCTTCATTCCTTGTTGTTATTGACACACAATAACTGTATTAATTTAAACATTGAAAGTTTTTGCCAATATTTTTTTTTGATATATTGACTTCTTAAGTCGTTGTACATATATCTATACCTTCTTGTATATCCTAAAGGAAACGACCAAGTTCCCAGTATACCATTACATTATTTGTAGGTTGTTAACTTTAAGTAACCTCTTACAAAATTTTAAATGTACATTTTCAATGTCCAACCCTTTGGTCGAACCCCACACTTCACAAGAGTAGTACAATATATGCTACTAACATAGGTATCAAACAAACACCGCATGGTTTTATAATTAAGGCTCATATTTAAACACTTAAAAAATAAGGCAAACATGGCTGTACGTCCTTGATCAGACAATTGTTTCTGTATGTTATTGAACTTGTTGTTGTANATACCCAACAATCTCTAGTAAAGTAACACTACACACCCAACAATATCTAGTAAAGTAACACCACATACCTAACAATCTACAGTAAAGTAACACTACATACCCAACATTCTCTAGTAAAGTAACACAACACACCCAACAATACNGGTCAACACAATCAAGCTTTTTTCCATGGTAAGTCCATGTTTCATTTTTTCCAATTTTCCCGCCTTTACGGAATACCACAACTTTCATTTTTTCACTATTAACAGTTAATTTCCATTGCTTGCAATAAAATGTCAGGATTATCCAGTAATTCCTGCAAGCCTTTAACAGTTTCTGAAAGCAAGACTAAATCGTCAGCATATAACATAAGGAATAGGCTTTAAAATCGTTGGTTACATTTTGAGATAAAAAAAAGACTCAAAGTCATTAACGTACATAGAAAAAAGTATCGGTGACAAAATTTTGCCTTAATTAATAGACTGATACCTCTAAAATTATTAGGATAAGTTTGTACACCTTTTTCATAGACTGGAATTATGACGGACACAGACCACTCCGAAGGGAAGCACCCGGAGTTCAAATTTTCATTAAAGGGGCTGGTCGGGGAAAAATGTCATATTTGCTAAAATGGCATACACATGTTTAAAATACCTTCTCATGAAATATACCGATTCAAACTTTGCTGAAATTCACTCCCTAAGTGTAAAAATTATAATTATATTAAAGAAATCCTAAATCGTCACCTGACAGTCTAAAACTCTCAATTGACCCAGATCAGTGATGTAATTTTACTGCACACGCGTCATCAACAAGGCCAAATGTAAACATTGCGGTGAAAGAAAAAGATGCATGCAAAAGTCATGACAGGCATGAGGTATCAATACCGTTATATAAAACAACAACATATAGGTAGGAATACTACACTTGCATCATACATGACCTTTGAAAACAATTATTTATGTATAGTATTGCTGTAATATCCGCTAGTTGAGTCTGACATGGCACATGACAGCGTGCTATTGTTGTTGTCTTCAATGCCTCACTTTCGAAACAACCACGTGACATATATAAATAGATCTGCGCTAAATTTACGCGGGGCTTCCCCAAGATTTCAGTGGTCAAAACTGGACATTGCAAGCAGAACTCGACCATCATATTGCCATGGTATAACTTTTGGAAGGCCAGAGAACGTGTTTAGATCCATTTATTTTGTATTTTTTTCCCNTACACACCCAACAATACCTAGTAAAGTAACACTACACACCCAACAATCTCTAGTAAAGTAACACTACACACCCAACAATACCTAGTAAAGTAAGACTACACACCCAACAATANCGACCATCATATTGCCATGGTATAACTTTTGGAAGGCCAGAGAACGTGTTTAGATCCATTTATTTTGTATTTTTTTCCCCGACCAGCCCCTTTAAATAGTATACACAAGGCAGGCAGGCAACAATAAATATTTACCGACAAAAAAACATTCGTTTCAAATTCCATCGATTCCATTTGATTTACCACAATTTAAATTACGAATAGCTTTATCAATTTCATCAATAACTATAGGACTGTCTAATTTTTCCTATAATGGCAAAGAATTTTCCTCTGCACCGCAATTAAAAGTATCATAAACACCAGTCTCATCGCACCCTCTGTGGGAAGCCCTTTAAAATGGTTATATAAAACATCAATACTCATTTGGGGACCTGATGATTTAGGCGATGAAAATATCTTATAGAACTGTTTTGAATTGTACTTTCTCAGGTATTCTTGCATTTCACCTTCAAATCTAATATAATCTCTTTTCTTAACAACTTCTGAAAGTTTATCCCATTCTGAACTTACTAATGGCCGACGAGTTTGGGGTGCAGCATCTCCCGGGAGGGGCAGTTCTCTCCGGGGGCGGCTCATCTCGGGAATCTGCCAAACTGAAATCACAAACACATGTACAAATAGAGGGAATCGCCTGTTACACTGTGAATGAAATTGAAAAAGATTACTTTATATTTTCTGATAGATGTTTCTTTGCAGGCTTTTCAGTAACTTTTTGAACAGACCATATGCCATTTTAAACTGGCCTGGTCAACTATTGTTAAATTACAGACATATAAAATGGTGTGAACACTCAGGCCAGAAGGTAAATGTGCTTCAAGTTTACAAGTTTATTGTTTTTTCTCAGATACATTAAGATGTACAACATGAGGTATAAGAGTATAATAAAACACATGTGATGACAAAATGGATGCTTCAGAAGCATGTAATGCAGACAGGACTACAAATAGCTTTACTGCATACTTCCCACCTCTCACAATGGAAAACTGTGGGCAATAAATCACTTGCTACCACAGGCCACTGCACACATAATCCCCTTTCATGGCCAATCATGATTACATGACCATGAAAGGGGGCCCGGTGTGCCCAGTGGACTGTGGTCACAAATTGTAAGAAAGGGGAGATAATCAATAAGTAAGTAGCGATAAAGTCAATACAGTGGAAAGGATAAACTTAATTGACACATTTAAAAAGAAAAAAAGAAGTTAAAAATGGTAATTTTATGATTGAAAAACAAACAAACAAAATTACTGAGTTGGCAGCGTTATTGATTTCCTTATCACGTGAGATGATAAGCATTTCCTGGAAAAGTTTATAATATTTAGGAGCTATTTCTTTATACAATTCAAATATACCATTCATTGAAAGAACTGGAATTCCTTAGAGATTGATACACCTTTACATTGTATGTATGAAAATGTTTTCAATATCCTGTACGTTTGCCACATCTTGAAAATTAAACTGAAAATGTAGTCAGAAATTCAACATTGTTTCCCGTATTTTGTTCTAATAGTTGAACAGACACTCCTTACCTCCGCTGACACTGGAGCTGGATAGTACTGTAATCCAAAAACACTTGTATCCATTATGAAGGATACACTAAGACTGGGCTATTGAGAATAAAGACAAACTTACTTTGTTCTGATTAGTACTCACTCACACAGGTACGTGTAAATTATCTGCAGTGTAGGGTAGGTAAAAAGATTGTCCAGGTGAACATTTTTTACTCAATTTTTCTGTTTTGTTCGAGTTGGGAAACATGCAGTAAGCCAGTTATTGCATGATTTCTCTTCACTCGGGACTTATTACACCCTCGCTTCGCTCGGGTGTAATAAATCCCTTGTTACTCGAAAACCAATCAATAACCTTTACTTACTGCATACTTCCCACCTCTCACAATGGAAAAGTGTCGGCAATAAATCACTTGCTACCACAGTCCACTGCACACATAATCCCCTTTCAAGGCCAATCATGATTACATGACCATGAAAGGGGGTGTGCCGAGTGTACTTTGGCCACAAATGCTGTAAGAAAGGGGAGATAATCAATCAGTGAGTAACGATGAAGTCAATACAGTAGAGGATAAACTTAGTTGACACATTTCAAATAAGGGGAAAAAATGAAAGTTAAAAATGGTAATTTCATGATTGAAAAACACTAACAGATTTCCTTATCACGTGAGAGGATAAGCATTTCCCGGAAAAGTTTATAATCTTAAGGAGCTGTTCCTTTATACAAAATTGCACCTTCAAATATACCATTCATTGAAAGAACTGGAATTCCTTAGGGATTGATAAACCCTTACATTGTATATATAAAATTGGTTTCAATATCTTGTACCTTTGCCACATCTTGAAAATTAAACTGAAAATGTAGTCAGAAATTCAACATTGTTTCCCGTATTTTGTTCTAATAGTTGAACAGACACTCCTTACCTTCGCTGACACTGGAGCTGGATAGTACTGTAATCCAAAAACACTTGTATCCATTATGAAGGATACACTAAGACTGGGCTATTGAGAATCTTACCTGGTTATGATTAGTACTCACTCACATAGGTACATGAAAATTATCTGCAGTGTAGGGTAGGTAAAAAGATTGTCCAGGTGAACATTTTTTACTCAATTTTTCTGTTTTGTTCGAGTTGGGCAGCATGCAGTAAGCCAGTTATTGCATGATTTCTCTTCCCTCGGGACTTATTACACCCTCGCTTCGCTCGGGTGCAATTAATCCCTTGTTACTCGAAAACCATGCAATAACCTTTACTTATTCAACACTTTACAAAGAAGTGTGAAAATCAGTCAAGCATTACCTTTATCTGGAGTCTTTGTCATTTGACACTGTTTGTGAGTGTCACTGGTCTGAGCAGTTAACCAGCATGTCACAATAACCATTTCAAAATTGATAATAACATGATTCATTTAACAATTTAATAACAAGGAACTTTAACAAAAAGTTGCACTTGAACAAGGACATAGAGCCATATATCAGTCAATGATCACGCTTTGATCTTCAAGTAGTGTTGTCATGATCTATAACATTTTTACTGATCCACAGTCTGTGAAGTCAGTAATCACATAATCACAGACTAAAGTAATGATTTAGTAAACATATTTATGTATGTACACGTACTAAGTAATATCACACTTTTTATGAAATAGTCTCCTTATGATTTATATATTGTTTATTAAAATAAATTATTATATTATAAATCTGATCAAAATCATACACTTTTCTCTCGATCTTTTTTAGAAAATAAAAAATCTGAATAAAATGAAATGATAACCAATTTATTAACAAAAAACAACATTTGTGAAATGTTCAGATGGATTTAATCCCTTTAAATTCAAGAAATTAAGGTCTCTTAGGATTTTACTGATTTGGATTGTAAATAATTTTTATAGAATGTAAAATATTATGACTCTCAACTGTGTTCAAAACCTCCAATATATATGTATAAAATATATACCGTATACAAGATTTGCTTAATAAGTTTTAAGTCAAAATCTTTAAATATGATTTTGAGTAAATATATTTTTTTTACAAACCTTTTAAAAAATAAAATCATTAAGTGATCACCCTGGATTGCTTTATACATGTATGTCAGACAGTCTGAGTTATATAGTTATGAATGTCAATTTTTATTCAAGTTCAATCAATCTTGGAACAAATATGTCCATCAATTGGTTATACTAATATAATTTTATTTTTAATTTTAATTGTAGCATTTTTTTTTGCTTCAACAAAATTGTATTTTTGATCATCAGTGACTTAAAATGTTAATTTTGACACTAAATCAAGTTTGTTCTATCAAAGCTTACTTAGCATCTTATTATAATGTTATGTTTCAACAATTAATTTATTTTATGAAAACCAATTAATTTGAATCTAACATACAGATTAAAAACCTCTTTTAATTGGACTCCTATTGCAGTAAATGGAAATTAACAGTCTCACTTAAAAGCGTCTTCAACAGACAACAAGCGTCTTCAAGTGACAACAAGCGTCGCCAGACAAAATCTTCAAAAATACTGAATAAAGTAAGCGACATCAGAAGATATGTTGTTAATATGACTATAATGTACCTCTGTACCAAATTTCAATTTGATATTTGATAAAATGACCGAGTTATGATGGATTGAATATTTTACGATCGCGGCGTGGCAAATGCCTATAATGATACACCTGCGATTTGCCAACCCATCTTGATCTTGATCTTGATAGGTATACGGTGACACATCCAAGGATATTATTACACTGCGCGTGCGTCAAGTACTTTACTTAAGTGGGACCCCCCCTTACGATATCACTGAAAGTTTTAGCTGGTTCTTTAGCTGTTTTGATTTTGGTGAAAATATCCGGTGGTAGTAGGTTCCAATCTTTAATTGTGTTTGGTATGAAGCTGAATTTTAAAGTGTCTGACTTTGTTTGCAATCTCAGGTAATGTTGGCTATGCATGTTCTTGGTCGTCCTAGATGGTTCTTTCAATTGATCAGATGGTAAGTTGGCTTGACCGTGTATGCCTTTGCAGAAGAGGATAAGTCTGTTTTTAGTTCGGCGATCTTTTAGGGATAGTAGTTGCAGCTGGTCTAAAATTGCTGTCATACTACCTGGGTCGTAGTTGTAGTTTGATGTTATGAACCTTGCCGCTCTTTTCTGTACATTTTCCAGCTGATCTTGAAGATATATTTGGTGTGGGTCCCAGGCTATATTCGAGGACAGGTCGTATGAGTCCTTTATATGCCTGGAGTTTAACTTCAAGTGGACATGATTGAAGATTTCTTTTCAATAATCCTAATGTCCTGTACGATTTGTTGCATATCTCATCTATGTGTTTTCCCCAGTGTATGTCATTGGTAATGTTGACTCCTAGGTATTTGATAGATGTTAAGAATTGGAGTTTGGTATCTTTTAATGTATATTCGAATGATGTTGTCTTCTTCTTGCGGCTCAATGTCATCATGTTGCATTTAATTGGTTGAAATCTCATACCCCAATTATTAGCCCAGTTACCAAGAGTGTCAATATCTTTCTGAACAGCCTAATTTCAGATGTTACATTATCTGCTATATCGTTGATATGGACTAGAAATAGGATGGGACCAAGAACTGTTCCTTGAGGTACTCCTGATAGTACTGTTGATGTTTCAGATTTAATTCCATTCACTACAACGCACTGAGATCTTTTAGATAGGAAGGCGTTAATCCAATTCAAGATATTTTTCGGCACACCATATTTGTGAAGTTTACTTTTTAAAAGCTTGTGTGGTACAGTGTCAAATGCTTTTTCAAAGTCCAAAATAAATATATCAGTTTGTTTCCTGTTGTCAATTGCAGTTGCCCAGTCGTGAATCACGTTAATGAGTTGGGTTTCACAGCTGTGTCGTCTTCTAAATGCATGTTGTCGGCTATTTAAGATGTTATGATCTTCAAAGTGCTGCATTAGGTTCGAGCAAATGACATGTTCTAGAAGTTTGCAAGTAATACATGTTAGAGATACTGGTCTGTAATTACTTGGGATGGTTCTATCGTTCTTCTTGAATAATGGACATATATTTGCACTTTTCCATTCATCTGGGATGGTTCCTCTGTTGATGGATTGTTGGAAAAAGTGAGCAATTACCTCCGATAGGTGCCAATTCTTTTAGAACTCTGGGGTGTATACCATCAGGACCCATCGCTTTTGATGCATTGATGTTCTTTAAAATCTTCTCCACACCTTTGCTTGATACTGTGATGTTCCTCATTTTGTCTACGAGTGGTGTCTGGTATGGAATGGATTCGTATTTCGTCTTAGTATAAACCCTTGTAAACTGTTTATTCAATGCCTCCGCTTTCTGTTGGTCTGTAACGGCGGTCAAACTATCTTGAGTCTTAAGTGGTGGTATTCCCTGTTTGTCGGCCTTCTGGTTGTTAATATATTTCCAAAATGGTTTGGAATCCTGTTTTATATCCCCTATTAAGTTGTTGACGTAGTTGTTGTGTGCTGTTTCAATTTCCTTGTTAATTGTGCGTCTTAGTTCTTGCCATTTTCGTTTTATTCTCACGCTGTTGGTTTTTTTATAGTTGGCGTGTGTTCTGTTCTTCCGTTTTATCATGACCTTGATGTTATTAGTGATCCATGGTATTGACTGTTTTCCTTTTGATGTTTTAGTTGGTACATTGGTTTTGGTGATTCCTAGTATAAATTCTTTAATCATGTTCCAGTTGTCTTCTACATTCCTGGTGTCTTGATGGCCATTAAAGTATTTGTCTCTGGTGAAGTCCCTTGTATCTTCTCTCATCTGATTGTAGTTTCCCTTTGAGTATTGGGAGAAAGTCCTTTCTGGTCTCATTTTTCTTGGAATTGTGCATTTCAGAGTACCCATGACAATGTCGTGGTCGCTAAACCGATCAGGTGAATGGATATCTGTGAACTGCCCTGGTAAGGTTGTAATTAAGAGGTCTAGCATATTACTTTCCCTGGTTGGAAATAGGACTAGTTGTTCAGCACTAGCCTCATTTAGTATATCTATTAACGCTTGGCCGTCACTCCCGTTTAAACATGTGTTGGTATCTTTATTTAAATGTGTCTGCCAATTTATTTTACGGTAGTTAAAATCACCCAAGATGTGAATGCATGGTTGTTTATTCGCTTTCCCTAAATTCTTGTTTTATTTATTTTATCCTTTAGTAGTTGTATTTGATCCAAAGGGGCGTCAGGTGGTCTGTACCAGCTTCCTATATAATGATGTTTTCCTTGCAAGATGATTTTGCTCCAAATATATTCTGACCCATTTTCGAGGATTTTCACAGGTGCCGAGTCTAGCTGTGTTTTGATGAGTAGCATTGTGCCTCCCCCATTGCCTGTTCTATCGTTGCGGTATATATCATAGCCCAATGTGTCTGGGATCAGTTCATTGGTTGTAATGCTGTTGTCGATTTTGGTCTCTTGCAGCGCTAATATATCTGGATTTTCAGTTTGTAGATATGCCTGCAGTTCAAGTTTTTTACCTCTTAGAACGTTGATGTTAATGGAGACCATTCTGATCTTACTGGTATAGATGGGTCTGCCCTTATCTGAAGTATGTTTTGAACTAAGTGACTCTTTGTTGTTTGTTAGGGCATCAAAGGGATTGTTGGTTTCTATGCCTGATGAAGTGCTTGAGTAGGATGTTGATGAGTTTTGTTCATCACATAAAGGGCAAATCCATGTACAATTTGTTGCTTGTATAGATTTATATTCATCGTTTGACACTATAGCACAGGAGTTATGAATCCATGTTTTACATCTGTCACATTCAATTGCTGGGTCACAATTATGTATGTTGCCTGAGCAAATTCCGCATGGTGCAACGCAGTTTTGGCAGAACCATTGATCAGTCGTGTTCTGTAATTTAGAGTACGTCGTATTGTCCACAGATGTACAACGTGTGTGGATCCATAGATCGCATTGTATTGCTTTGTCGTTTCGCTTGACTAATTTACGACATATTCCACAGCTGTTCTTAACTGGACCAGGGTTTGGTTCAATTTCTGATATTATCAGTAGTATATGTATTAAAAGGTGAGATGGTGGTTTTTGTATGATCGTGATATTCCAGCGTTTTTTACTACCATGTTGTGTGGTGCTAAGGTAAAGATGTACATACCTTTGTATTTGCAAAACAGTGGCAAACACAGACCTTTTTGTAGGGTGATCTTGAAGAGACGATGTTCTTGTGTCTTCATCCATCCATTTTCCACAAATTAACAAAACCAAAGCTATACCCATCGTGTGTTTTTGGGGTTCATGTTGTATTTCAGGAAGTGACCTCTTATCTTTCGACTCTGATAAAATAAACTCACCTCAACAGTCGGAAATCAGTTCTTTTTCTATCCTGACTGCACGGTAATAAAACCGAACTAAGGTAAAGATATTGTTGGCAGAGACATGGAGATAACTAAAAATTCCTTACCCGACGATGAGTCTCGAAATTGAAACCCTTACCAAGGTCCTGCATGTTTGTTTGTTTTTAATCAAAACTTTTATCAAAACAAGCGACGCACTCGGTATACACTGTTTTAGCTGTTTAGTACAAGATTATACTTACCGTCAGCGATACTCCAGAACAGTCGACTGCCACTGATAACTTAATAATATGCAAACTCCCTCTTTTCTATTCTAATTTGCAATGATTTTGATCGATAAAGAAAATTAAATCAACTTCTTTATCTGTCAACTTTTTACTTTTCGAAGTTGACCTTCTTACTTCCTCGTTCAAAACTTCCGGGTTCTGGGTGAATCATCATCTCGCTGACGCTTTGTGCCTGCCCACTTTCCGGTCTTTAGTAGCACCCAGATCCGATCTTGTCGGTCAAACGCTCAATAAGTGTGAAAATGGCGACCTCCATGCAAATAGCATGGAAACACCGGTGAGTGTTAATGCTTGAAACCCTGTCATAATTCATGATGCATCTAGTATCACAACTGTGCTACTATTCTTTCTCAAACGCATGTGCATTCGTTAACGTTCATATATTGCTCTTACTTAGTTTGGATTCCTAAACTTCATCTCGGGACACTAGTCTACAGGAGTTTGACATCTACCCCATTACAATACCCCAAGCTTGGTTATTTCCCTTTATCCTGATAAATGTATTGTATTCTCCATCAAAAGAAGTAACAGTGGAAGTTGAAGATGTATATCATAAAGCACAGAATATTGTCCACCACCGATACTAAGTCTTACTGGTAAACAACTCAAGCATCTGGATAAATACATTGCAAGACCTTTTTAGGTAAACACGCAATGGGAGAGTGAGCTCCAGATACACAAGTCCTGTAAATGGAGGGATGTCTTGAAGCCCTTCAGTATTCTTGCATGCAGAACATTGTCCGGCAGTCTGTTCCAATGAATACCAGTCGTTCTGTACCACCGCCAATCCGTAACATTCAATTTTAGTCTGAATTATTCTGACGTTTTATCGACTTTTTTCATATCAGTCTGTCGTCGATTAACGTCAGAACTCCGGCCCTCTATTATATGCGGGAAATATGCGACCTGCGCCAGGAGCGCACTTCAAACTGATATTTTAGAAACAAATCGTCACTTTCACACACATGTCGCACATGGATTGAAAGATTTATTCTTTATGCACAAGATGAACATACTTAACATGCCTCAAACAACCAATACAATCACTAAAAACATATTTTTTCAAACTTACTCTGTTTTGCTCTAGTTTTTTGATAGCCCCGAAGTTTATATTGTGGCCTTGTTCACGCCTTCACTATTTTCTCATTACAAGTGTATTCCCAATAAATATATATTGTATAGCTCTATAAAGCGACTAGTATACAATCCTACTGTTGTTAGCTTGATCTGTCACATACTGGTTGGTTTCAGAGTATCAAACTGGCTCAGCTCGCCTATAATTGTACCCTTTGTAATCCTAGCGATCATATCAATCTTTATCTTTATGATTTACCTGGATGTAACTATAACGAGACTATTTCTGATGATGTCTTCTTTAGCTTTCCATTACACCATCTCACTTAAAGCATTTCAGATGATGTCTTCTTTAGGTTTCCATTACACCATCTCACTTAAAGCAAAATTGTCAGTCTGAAATCACTGGTGTGTCGTCTATTGTGAATGAATGAAATGGTGTGTAAATCAGACTACACAGAAAGGTAGGGAACTCTTCCCAAATTAGTTATCATCTTCATTAACTCATTCACCCCTGAATCTTCATAATGAACTATTCCAACCTTTGAATTGGAAGAGTTCAAATGTGTCTTCAGGGGTAAATGAGTTAAGCAGGCTGGTCGAAAAATAGAACTAAGTTGGATTATACACTAACAGTTATTTTGAATTTCATTACAGATTGCTGCAAACAACATTGACTCATCTTTGTGGAAGTACACCCCAGAGAAGTTGTCAGATCGGTTTGTTATATTATTTAGCATTATTTAGCATTATTGTTTTTAATCTGTCGTTATTGCATGCATGGCAAGATCTTGTCCTGCCATGAATAATCAAATGTGGTGAAAAACAACACTGCTGGCTTTAAAAAAATCCTTGGAAGTGCTACCAGACTGTTCTGTCATGAATCCATGATTGCTGTTTTTTTTTTTTTTAAGTTTTCCAGATAATCAATTCTATTCATTTATTGACTTTAGGCCTTACCGCCCATTGGTATAAAATAGATAATTATACATGTGAGAACAGCCCTATATAGATTATGTTCTTAGTTTATTTGCTTCAAAAATGAATTTACCAAGACGACATATATCTTTCGTATTCTTAACACATAGAAGTTCTATAAATTTGAATATAGTATTCCAGTAGTACTTTTTTTATAACAACTTCTTCAATCTTTATAGGTGTTACACCAAGTAAAAACGATACTCGTCTTCGACTTCAGTAGTCAAATTACAAATAGTGCAGTACACCTTCCATCGCGAACAATATTTCAGAGTATGGATCAGTAAGAAATCACTAACATATATGTTTGATCATAAAGATGCCATTTTGTATTAATAGCTGCTCAAACCATCACACCGACCAAGGCTAAGCTGATGCGAGTCAAAAGAGACATCAAGATACCGAAGAAAAAGAAAAGGTATGTGAGAGTGCCATATCTATATCTGAAGGTACAGTGTCCATGTATGTGAGGGTGTCATAGATATCTGAAGGTACAGTGTCCATGTATGTGAGAGTGGCATAGATATCTGAAGGTACAGTGTCCATGTATGTGAGGGTGTCATAGATATCTGAAGGTACAGTGTCCATGTATGTGAGGGTGTCATAGATATCTGAAGGTACAGTGTCCATGTATGTGAGGGTGTCATAGATATCTGAAGGTACAGTGTCCATGTATGTGAGGGTGTCATAGATATCTGAAGGTACAGTGTCCATGTATGTGAGGGTGTCATAGATATCTGAAGGTACAGTGTCCATGTATGTGAGGGTGTCATAGATATCTGAAGGTACAGTGTCCATGTATGTGAGGGTGTCATAGATATCTGAAGGTACAGTGTCCATGTATGTGAGGGTGTCATAGATATCTGAAGGTACAGTGTCCATGTATGTGAGGGTGTCATAGATATCTGAAGGTACAGTGTCCATGTATGTGAGGGTGTCATAGATATCTGAAGGTACAGTGTCCATGTATGTGAGGGTGTCATAGATATCTGAAGGTACAGTGTCCATGTATGTGAGGGTGTCATAGATATCTGAAGGTACAGTGTCCATGTATGTGAGGGTGTCATAGATATCTGAAGGTACAGTGTCCATGTATGTGAGGGTGTCATAGATATCTGAAGGTACAGTGTCCATGTATGTGAGGGTGTCATAGATATCTGAAGGTACAGTGTCCATGTATGTGAGGGTGTCATAGATATCTGAAGGTACAGTGTCCATGTATGTGAGGGTGTCATAGATATCTGAAGGTACAGTGTCCATGTATGTGAGGGTGTCATAGATATCTGAAGGTACAGTGTCCATGTATGTGAGGGTGTCATAGATATCTGAAGGTACAGTGTCCATGTATGTGAGGGTGTCATAGATATCTGAAGGTACAGTGTCCATGTATGTGAGGGTGTCATAGATATCTGAAGGTACAGTGTCCATGTATGTGAGGGTGTCATAGATATCTGAAGGTACAGTGTCCATGTATGTGAGGGTGTCATAGATATCTGAAGGTACAGTGTCCATGTATGTGAGGGTGTCATAGATATCTGAAGGTACAGTGTCCATGTATGTGAGGGTGTCATAGATATCTGAAGGTACAGTGTCCATGTATGTGAGGGTGTCATAGATATCTGAAGGTACAGTGTCCATGTATGTGAGGGTGTCATAGATATCTGAAGGTACAGTGTCCATGTATGTGAGGGTGTCATAGATATCTGAAGGTACAGTGTCCATGTATGTGAGGGTGTCATAGATATCTGAAGGTACAGTGTCCATGTATGTGAGGGTGTCATAGATATCTGAAGGTACAGTGTCCATGTATGTGAGGGTGTCATAGATATCTGAAGGTACAGTGTCCATGTATGTGAGGGTGTCATAGATATCTGAAGGTACAGTGTCCATGTATGTGAGGGTGTCATAGATATCTGAAGGTACAGTGTCCATGTATGTGAGGGTGTCATAGATATCTGAAGGTACAGTGTCCATGTATGTGAGGGTGTCATAGATATCTGAAGGTACAGTGTCCATGTATGTGAGGGTGTCATAGATATCTGAAGGTACAGTGTCCATGTATGTGAGGGTGTCATAGATATCTGAAGGTACAGTGTCCATGTATGTGAGGGTGTCATAGATATCTGAAGGTACAGTGTCCATGTATGTGAGGGTGTCATAGATATCTGAAGGTACAGTGTCCATGTATGTGAGGGTGTCATAGATATCTGAAGGTACAGTGTCCATGTATGTGAGGGTGTCATAGATATCTGAAGGTACAGTGTCCATGTATGTGAGGGTGTCATAGATATCTGAAGGTACAGTGTCCATGTATGTGAGGGTGTCATAGATATCTGAAGGTACAGTGTCCATGTATGTGAGGGTGTCATAGATATCTGAAGGTACAGTGTCCATGTATGTGAGGGTGTCATAGATATCTGAAGGTACAGTGTCCATGTATGTGAGGGTGTCATAGATATCTGAAGGTACAGTGTCCATGTATGTGAGGGTGTCATAGATATCTGAAGGTACAGTGTCCATGTATGTGAGGGTGTCATAGATATCTGAAGGTACAGTGTCCATGTATGTGAGGGTGTCATAGATATCTGAAGGTACAGTGTCCATGTATGTGAGGGTGTCATAGATATCTGAAGGTACAGTGTCCATGTATGTGAGGGTGTCATAGATATCTGAAGGTACAGTGTCCATGTATGTGAGGGTGTCATAGATATCTGAAGGTACAGTGTCCATGTATGTGAGGGTGTCATAGATATCTGAAGGTACAGTGTCCATGTATGTGAGGGTGTCATAGATATCTGAAGGTACAGTGTCCATGTATGTGAGGGTGTCATAGATATCTGAAGGTACAGTGTCCATGTATGTGAGGGTGTCATAGATATCTGAAGGTACAGTGTCCATGTATGTGAGGGTGTCATAGATATCTGAAGGTACAGTGTCCATGTATGTGAGGGTGTCATAGATATCTGAAGGTACAGTGTCCATGTATGTGAGGGTGTCATAGATATCTGAAGGTACAGTGTCCATGTATGTGAGGGTGTCATAGATATCTGAAGGTACAGTGTCCATGTATGTGAGGGTGTCATAGATATCTGAAGGTACAGATATGATGGTGTCATAGATATCTGAAGGTACAGTGTCCGTGTATGTGAGAGTGGCATAGATATCTGAAGGTACATTGTCCATGTATGTGAGGGTGGCATAGATATCTGAAGGTACAGATGTGAGGTTGTCATAGATATCTGAATGTACAGCGTCCATCAAGTGTTAGGATCATCTAACACCCAATCCTTGATGCTCAGGAGTTACGCTCTCTTTGCACCCCAGGAATACGTAGCAGTTAATAAACGGCTCGGTATGCATCCTTGATGCTCAGGAGTTACGCTCTCTTTGCACCCCAGGAATACGTCGCAGTAAATAAACGGCTCGGTATACACCACCTTGTGGATGATACGAGAAGTCTAGTTTGATCAATTGCCTACATCAAAAGAATCTCACGTTTGTTTAACGGTAAAACTGACGGTAAAAAGGCTTTTCCTACGTAATTTTCAAAGGACAGGTTTTCACCAGAGACAAATCAAATAGTTAGCTGCATGCCCTCAATTTCGCTACGAAATATTCCAGGGGTGCAGAGAGTGAAAGTGAGGGTAATCTCTGGAGAGTCGAGGATGCCAACACCCCCACAAGTAGGGTTCTAATTTCTGCCACTCTATGACACAGGATCTAACACCACTGAAACACAGACCAACACTGGCTCAAGTCAAGCTTTTACCTGTATACCAACAGGGTATCAAGTCAGTATCGGCAAGTGTTTGGGATTGGTAGGATAAAAGAGTGGGCTAATTAACAGCCTGGATCCTGTAGTCCTAGCTTGGTGGACTAAATATTTACATGTACAGCAATGTAGTCTACATGAAGTAACACTCTTTATGTCTACTGTATCTAACTTTAACTGGAATGACCTGATGATGGGTTTGTGTTAATGTTAGCATGATATGTAGGCCTTAACATTAGACACACTTACACACAGTTTTGACATATAAAAATGGACACGTACACAGATTAGGCCTGTAACGAAATGCACACATGGATAGACTTTTAGGTTAGTCCAGAATGTCATTTTCATAATATTGATGAGGACCTTTACTAAGAGATACAGTGGGGTACCAAAGTGTGGACGAGCTCCAAAGGAAGAGAATGAGTCCAAAACTCTAATACCTATGTCCCTAAAAATCACCCAACACACAACTTAAACAGACACTGCAGGTTAGAAAAGTTTTAAATAATTTTTAATTCACCTAACAATTCACTTGCTTGATATACCCGGATGTTACACACAGCTATAATGGCCTGGGAAAACAGTGAGAAGATGTAAGGACATTTTGAAAGTTACTGAGTAAATATAATTTGTTCTGTTTCAGAGATTCCGTATCTATTCTACAGGCTTTGTCAGAGGTTGCTGGCAAGGTGAGTGTAGTTTTTGTCAGACTGGTGAGGATGACGCCTCCCAATATATCATAGTTTTTATATACCATACTGTCATCAGTGACAACAGATACCAGTCAAAGCATTATCTAATTAAATAAAATCCAAATTTATATCTGTATATGTATAATGATTTGCATCAATTCCTCTTTTTCTGATTAGGAAAAATTATCAGTCCTAAAAATGATAAAAAAATATCACAATTAATGAAATTATTTATCAGTTTAACAGTTTTGAGAGAAATGACTTTAATTCGCAGTAACTCCTAATGAAAGTATAATTGTGTGGTGATAAAACAGAACTTTGATATAGTTCAAGATTCTCATGCCATCGATTGTTTTTGAAAAGAGATCTACATGATATTGGATGTTGATCAGAAGTTGTTGTGACACATTTTCCATTTTTTCCACAGGATCACACCGTCCCCGACTACAAACCAACATATACAGATGATCGATTCGTTATACCATACAATCAGAAGGCAGTAAGTTATATACTCTCTACAATCTAAGTACTGAAAAATGAATTATCACATTTATGCACAGAATTGAAAGCAAAGTTTCTGATTACCAGGGTAACGTTTACATGTTCACATTTCAGCAATCATTTCGATTTGCTTTGACCTCAGGAAGGGTGTCAGCTCAGTATTTTATCCAGCACTTCCCGGAATGTTTTGCTACAAAGAAGAGTGTACCCCACATACTAGTAAGTACCTAGTTCATTGCTGATTCTTGTGCTGGTGATGCTGGATCATTTCCCTGTAAACTGTTATACACCATTTCACATCCTTGCGTCCTGACAAAGATTGAAGCTGTGTTGATAAACCTGGTTTTCTTTGCTATCATACCCCCAATCTTCACACAAGCTTATATAACTTGATATATCACAGTAATATTTAAAAAAAGGTGTTTCTCTGCTTAGAAAATTTGCTGAATATAAAAAATGTGAGCACTTTCATTTTACTGTACCTCTTCACACTGTTGCTTCAAAAGTATATTGTGTTAGACTGCATGACTACACAACAGATCCCTAACCATCATAATACTGATGTAAGTTTGCCTCAACAGGTCTAGGAAACTCTATTAAGATTCTAATTGAGGGCCAGGCAAGGATGACACAGTTTAACAAATTTTGGAAAATGTTGGGCAATTATTTTTCAAAAGTGAAATGGTTTCAATATTAAAATTGTTATTGAATTACAAAGTAAGGAGGGGTAACCCTGGTAATCCACTGTGTTTTATTGTTATTCCAGGCACTAGAGCCAAAACAGGGCCGGGCTAAGGTGGAAGGAACCTCAGAGGAGGCCTTACAGGAAAAGATACAGATCAATCTTGTGGCAGATGCTATGCAAATGTATGAGAAGATAATTGATGAAGGTAAGTGTTAACCACGTTAAAAAGGGACCTTGTTGGGGATTAGGGAACGAGAAATAGATTCACCTTTAGACAGGGTGTGGTTTGTAAAATATTAAAAACCTCAACTCAAAAATACTTCATTGTTAATTTAATAGTGTTTATATACAACAATGTGGTGAGAATGAAGTACACATATTAAAAAAGATAACAGGCTAAACCTCTGTCAATTTGGTTTCCTATCTTTTAAACTATTCTCTTTTTAAACCTTTCATTATAACAGGTGGAAGTGTTGCCATAGAAACAACAGAGGATCTGGTGGATATGATCATGTTCAACTTTGGACAGGAGCAAGATAAAATTACAACCAATCCTTTCAATTTACAAATAGCATCTGCCTGGTCTCATCCAGAACAAATGTAAGTATTTGGTATAAAGTAGTCTTACCATAAAAATCCCTCAATAAGCCCAGGGGGCCAACAAATAATCTTTGACTAAAAGTAGGGATCTGGCTTATTACAGGACAACAAATAATCTCTGACTGAAAGTAGGGATCTGGCATATTACAGGACAACACATAATCTCTGACTGAAAGAAGGGGGTGGGCTTATTACAGGACAACACATAATCTCTGACTGAAAGTAGGGATCTGGCATATTACAGGACAACACATAATCTCTGACTGAAAGTAGGGGTGGGCTTACAGGACAGCACATAATCTCTGACTGAAAGTAGGGGATGGGCTTATTACGGGACAACACATAATCTCTGACTGAAAGAAGGGGGGGGGCTTATTACAGGACAACACATAATCTCTGACTGAAAGTAGGGATCTGGCATATTAGAGGACAACACATAATCTCTGACTGAAAGTAGGGATCTGGCATATTACAGGACAACACATAATCTCTGACTGAAAGGAGGGGATGGGTTTATTACAGGACAACACATAATCTCTGACTGAAAGTAGGGGATGGGTTTATTACAGGACAACACATAATCTCTGACTGAAAGTAGGGGGAGGGGTTTATTACAGGACAGCACATAATCTCTGACTGAAAGTAGGGGGAGGGCTTATTACAGGACAGCACATAATCTCTGACTGAAAGTAGGGGATGGGTTTATTACTGGACAACACATAATCTCTGACTGAAAGTAGGGAGTGGTCTTCTTACAGGACAACACATAATCTCTGACTGAAAGGAGGGGATGGGTTTATTACAGGACAACACATAATCTCTGACTGAAAGTATTGGATGGGCTTACAGAACAACACATAATCTTTGACTGAAAGCAGGGGATGGGCTTACAGAACAACACATAATCTCTGACTGAAAGTAGGGGTGTGGCTTATTACAGGACAACACATAATCTCTGACCGAAAGTAGGGTGTGGTCTTATTACAGGACAACACATAATCTCTGACTGAAAGTATTGGATGGGCTTACAGAACAACACATAATCTTTGACTGAAAGTAGGGGATGGGCTTACAGAACAACACATAATCTCTGACTGAAAGTAGGGGATGGGCTTATTACAGGACAACACATAATCTCTGACTGAAAGAAGGGGGTGGACTTATAACAGGACAGCACATAATCTCTGACTGAAAGAAGGGGGTGGACTTATAACAGGACAACACATAATCTCTGACTGAAAGTAGGGGATGGGCTTATTACAGGACAACACATAATCTCTGACTGAAAGAAGGGGGTGGACTTATAACAGGACAGCACATAATCTCTGACTGAAAGAAGGGGGTGGACTTATAACAGGACAACACATAATCTCTGACTGAAAGTAGGGGATGGGCTTATTACAGGACAACACATAATCTCTGACTGAAAGAAGGGGGTGGACTTATAACAGGACAGCACATAATCTCTGACTGAAAGAAGGGGGTGGACTTATAACAGGACAACACATAATCTCTGACTGAAAGTA
>NW_018403706.1:445726-447333 GCF_002113885.1 Mizuhopecten yessoensis | reverse complement strand
GTCCCATATCTTCATTTTCTTAGTTCCTGATTGTACAGATTGGAAGAAAATGTCATTGGCGTCCAGATCAGAATGGAACAGCAACAACACAAGAAGATCCGTGTCCTCACCTATCAACACTGTAGCGATGTCACGGGCGCTCTCCACAGCTGTTTGCACGATTAATACATCGGCATCGCCTATCGCGTGAACTGTCCGGCATCCACTAAGTTCTAGTTTTTCGCTCAACATGTTTAGGAAGTTTTGTTTGTTTTCGGCATTGGCAAGGAAGAGTTCTTTCTTTGACCTGAAAGGCATGTTCTCTGTAAAGGCGACCTTTGCACCAATGGCTCCTCCTGTTCGTCATATGTGGGTTATGTCCTTTGTAGACGGACCAGCCGAGTATCCATCGAACACTACTGTGGGATGATTGTAGTTTCGAATCACGTACTCCACGTACTTCTGACAAATATCGGAGAATATCGACCCTCTTGTCCAAGGAATGCGATGGAGCAGCGACCCGCCGTCAAGTACAAATGTACTTGTGCACGTGGTGGCGTGGAATGACACTCACCCAATCCATATATGGCATCAGCGAGTGCTGGTTTCTGTGCAGGTCGTGGAAGTCCAGATGAATCGAACAAAGACGACAGGTAACTGCTCAGTTCATAGCCAAAGATATGGGAGGCGTCCTCATCAAGTCGGTTTGCTGCTGCAATTAGTCTTTGAAAAAGTAGCTGAGGGTCAACGTGGATTGTTTCACCGTCTACTTTAATTGTCGATTTGGTACTAAGGGTAACTGCCTGCTCACTTCTTTTAAAGACATGTTCCGCAACATTCCGACCTTCCATAGATTTCAAGATTTTGTTCCCGACGTCCCGAGCCTTGTCTGCATTTACCTTTACGTTGGCAGTTTCACCTGTCTCGATATTGCGCAGATGGACATCCTCTTGGAACGGTTTCTGGTCCACAAAGAAGTTGAGGAACGTCATCGTATCCTTCTTATCCCTCTCTTTCCTGGATCGTCCGCTATCCTTGTGTTGCTCGCTGGTGTGGTAGTTTACATCAGTAAATTCCTGTATGGCACTGTTCATGTCCGCACATGATGGCATCGAGAGAAGCCATTGTGCCCGTTGACCCTCGGTCATTCCACGACCTCTTGTCAATCCACCAGATGTTTTCACGCTCCTCATCAGCACTTGCTCGATAATCAAATCAGTGGAAAGTCCAGCCCAGTACCGATCACTTCTGCGTATTACATGGTGTCCTGTTTGGAAGGCCATGTGGATCAGAGGATGTTCACGTTCAAGTGCTTGCATAGTTTGGAGGTACATGTATGCGGACTTGGTGTAGAGATTGTGGCCGGATGCAGCGAAGAAAGGCATCATTTCTTGCACTGTCTGTAGGTGAAGATCCCAATTTCCTGTGCGTTCCGCTTTAATAAATTGTCGAAGGATGTCGATCATCTCCATGTACTGCATCCACAAAGTAGCTGTGCGAAGAGTTCCCATGGACGCTTTGTAAGAGTCCAGTACTTCTTTAATGCGGTCAAGTACATCATCTTCACATACGGTTCTTGTTGATATCTCTCCGTTCAACAGCATATCGTACATTCTTCCTGCCTCAGC
>NW_018403706.1:441929-444851 GCF_002113885.1 Mizuhopecten yessoensis | reverse complement strand
ATTTCAATGTCTGTCACCACTCACCATATTTACAACAGCTTTCTGTCAAGTCGTCATAAATAAGTCTGCTCACAGAATATAAACAAACGTGCTTGCTGGTAGGATTTATCTCCCTTTGCACCTACGGCTACACATACGCGCAATATATTATCAACATATTTTTGCACACTTTAATCGGAAAATCCAATATGTTCCCCTATTTAGATTTTTCTAGACTTTTCGTATGTTTTAATTACATATATTCTGAGTGCAATCCAACAAGAATGGTCTTTGTTGGAATTAGGTGCGGGTCAAACCGTAGGCTGACTGGTCTAGATGGGCTTATTACAGGACAACACATAATCTCTGACTGATAGAAGGGGGTGGACTTATAACAGGACAACACATAATCTCTGACTGATAGAAGGGGGCGGACTTATTACAGGACAACACATATTCTTTGACTGAAAGTAGGGGATGTGCTAATTACAGGACAACACATAATCTCTGAGTGAAAGTAGGGATCTAGCTTATTACAGGACAACACATTATCTCTGACTGAAAGTATGGGATGGGTTTACAGAACAACACATAATCTCTGACTGAAAGTAGGCGATGGGCTTACAGGAAAACACATAATCTCTGACTGAAAGTAGGGGATGGGTTTATTACAGGACAGCACATAATCTCTGACTGAAAGTAGGGATGGGCTTATTACAGGACAACACATAATCTCTGACTGAAAGTAGGGAGTGGGCTTATTACAGGACAACACATAATCTTTGACTGATAGTATAGGGATCTGGCTTATTACAGGACAACACATGATTTCTGACTGAAAGTAGGGATCTAGCTTATTACAGGACAACACATAATCTCTGACGGAAAGTAGGGATCTAGTTTATTCCAGGACAACACATAATAGGGATCTGGCATATTACAGGACAACACATTATCTCTGACTGAAAGAAAGGATCTAGTTTATTACAGGACCACACATAATCTCTGATAGTATAGGGATCTGGCATATTACAGGACAACACTTAATCTCTGACTGAAAGTAGGGGGTGGGTTTATTACAGGACAGCACATAATCTCTGACGGAAAGTAGGGATCTAGCTTATCACAGGACAACACATACACTCTGACTGAAAGAAAGGATCTAGTTTATTACAGGACCACACATAATCTCTGAGTGAAAGTAGGGATCTGGCTTATCACAGGACAACACATACTCTCTGACTGAAAGTAGGGGGTGTGCTTATTACAGGACAGCACATAATCTTTGACTGATAGTATAGGGATCTGGCTTATCACAGGACAACACATACACTCTGACTGAAAGAAGGAATCTAGTTTATTACAGGACAGCACATAATCTCTGACGGAAAGTAGGGATCTAGTTTATTCCAGGACAACACATAATAGGGATCTGGCATATTACAGGACAACACTTAATCTCTGACTGAAAGTAGGGGGTGGGCTTATTACAGGTCAACACATAATCTCTGAGTGAAAGTAGGGATCTAGCTTATCACAGGACAACACATACTCTCTGACTGAAAGAAGGGATCTAGATTATTACAGGACAACTCATACTCTCTGACTGAAAGTAGGGAGCGGGCTTATTACAGGACGACACATGATTTCTGACTGAAAGTAGGGGGTGTGCTTATTACAGGACAGCACATAATCTCTGACGGAAAGTAGGGATCTAGGTTATTACAGGACAACTCATACTCTCTGACTGAAAGCAGGGATCTAGCTTATTACAGGACAACACATACTCTCTGACTGAAAGAAGGGATCTAGTTTATTACAGGACAACACATAATCACTGTCTGAAAGTAGGGATCTGTCTTATTACACCAAAAGGCTTTTGCTGGCTTTCTTCTTGACTTCAATAAATACAGTCATTATATTATAGACTAAACAGTAGATAATATATATATTTTATAAAGTGTCACAAAGTTTGAATGCAAAACATACACCTTTATATATACATAAACTGATTCAAATGTCCAGTCTTAAAAGACATTCGAGACATTATAAATTAAAGTTCCCAAAAAAAGGATACACACTGTGCAATGAATTGTATCATCTGCAGTATGCATTCACTTATTAAAATGTATTTTCCGTAACATATGCTAATAGAAGTGGGGGGGTTTCATACACAAAACACCCACAGTTTTGAATGTCATTAAACCGTTTGTTTAAGTTCCTAATTAGATACACGGTGCTAGTATACATGGGACTGAAGAGTAGTAATCAATATCAAGTGATCTTTGGTAAGATTCTTTAGTTTGGATATATGTAATATCGAAGTGAGCAATTTGTATCTTTTACCTGTACAACGATGTGACGAAATTGTGTATTTAAAAAAAACAAAAATTATGTCCCTCGACCTGGATCCCCTATTGATAGGGTCGAATGACATACAATTTTTTTTAAATATACAATTTTGTCACATCGTTGTACAGGTTAAAAATACAAATCGCTCATGCAGTCATAGCTTCACAAAGGGACCAGTTGATCTTGAAATGTTGTAACAGGTTTAATTCGTACATTGTTTGTGTAGAAAGTAAAACTTTGATAATATAAAGTAATATTTGGGTTAAGGGGAACTTTCTTCTTGCTTACTCCTCCCTCCGTCTAAGGTTCCCCCTCCCTCTTTCTAAGGTATCCCCCCTCCCTCCGTCCTAAGGTATCCTTCACCCTCCCTCTAAGGTTCACCCCTCCCTCTGTGTAAGGTTCCCCCTCCCTCTGTCTAAGGTTTCCCCCCCCCCCTCCTCCGTCTAAGGTATCCCCCCTCTTTCCGTCTAAGGTTCCCCCTGCCTCGGTCTAAGGATCCCCATCTCCTTCCATCTCAAGTATCCTCCTCTCTCCTTCTATGGTATCCCCCCTCCCTCCATCTAAGGTTCCCCCCTCTCTCCTTCTATGGTA
>NW_018403706.1:383444-440932 GCF_002113885.1 Mizuhopecten yessoensis | reverse complement strand
CCCCCCCCCCCTCCGTCTAAGGTTCGTTTGTATTCCTATGTTACATTCAGGATTATATTACCCTAGAAGTGTTTGAGTATGTGAGCATTTTTCTTCTTCATTTCAGACCAGGAGATTTCTTACAAGAATTTCTTGAATTAGTGAGAACAGAAAAAACTTCAAGGATGTATAAATCCATCATCCTCGGCTTTTGTAAGGTATAGTACGATGAGCGGAATCCTACGGCTTTTCTCCATTTCTAATTTATAGGTTAATAAATAGCAACAGTCATTCTACATCCAAGCTATCGGGCTTATCCCTTCATCAGGGGTTATGTCAAATCCATATATGAATACAGGAAGTAAACACACAAAAAGAAAGTTTAGTTCATTGTTTCCATGACGTCATGGCTAAGCCCGAGCGCTTGGATGTAGAGTGACTTTGCTATTTATCTTGTGTTGTTCCCCGTTGCAACTTGGTGATGGACATCTATTTATATGTAAAAGTTTTAAGTGCTTTGCACAATTCAGTGACACTAGGAAGTTTTGGCAACATGTCATTCATCTGATCGACTTTACTGAATTTTACCCTTTCACCACTAGACCATAATGGACTCGTCCAGATCAATGTATGGTAGAGTCTACTAAAGATACATAGGGGTGAAAGGGTTAACAGGTAAGAACAACAAAAAGTATACAGGTAGGCAATATATACAGCTTTTTAGATTACCTGACCATAGGTCATGGTAACCTATTGTGATACCTTTTTGTCCGTCGTCGTATGTCGTGCGTTAACTTTTTCCCTTTGAACACGATAACTTCAGTAAATGAAACTTTGTATGCAGCCATATATCAATAAGATCTCGGACGATTTCGAAAATGGGAATTATTGGACGGTAACTTACAGAGTTATTGCCCTTTGTAATATTATTATTATTGGACCTTGTGAACACGATAACTTGAGTAGATGTTAACCAAGTTTGATGATACTTTGTATGCAGCCATATATCAATAAGATCTCGAGATGAGTTCGAAATGGGAATTATTTGACAGTAACTTACAGAGTTATTGCCCTTTGTAATAATATTATTATTGGACCTTGTGAACACGATAACTTGAGTAGATGTTAACCAAGTTTGATGATACTTTGTATGCAGCCATATATCAATAAGATCTCGAGATGAGTTCGAAATGGGAATTATTTGACAGTAACTTACAGAGTTATTGCCCTTTGTAATAATATTATTATTGGACCTTGTGAACACGATAACTTGAGTAGATGTTAACCAAGTTTGATGATACTTTGTATGCAGCCATATATCAATAAGATCTCGAGATGAGTTCGAAATGGGAATTATTTGACAGTAACTTACAGAGTTATTGCCCTTTGTAATAATATTATTATTGGACCTTGTGAACACGATAACTTGAGTAGATGTTAACCAAGTTTGATGATACTTTGTATGCAGCCATATATCAATAAGATCTCGAGATGAGTTCGAAATGGGAATTATTTGACAGTAACTTACAGAGTTATTGCCCTTTGTAATAATATTATTGTTGGACCTTGTGAACACGAGAACTTGAGTAAATGTTAACCAAGTTTGATGAAACTTTGTATGCAGCCATATATCAATAAGATCTCAGACGAGTTCGAAAATGCATACAAAGTTTCATCAAAATCGGTTCATATTTACTGAAGTTATTGTGTTCACAAGGAAAAATTAATGGACGATGCAGCAAGGTCACTCGGACCGACGAAAAGTATGAATTGGTCCCTGGATGACAGTCCTAATTTGAATAGGATGTCAGGTGACCGTTAAGGCCCATGGGCCTCTTGTTGTTTTTTCTTTATGGATTTTACTCCATCACGTAGATGTAAAATAGGGTCCTCCTGCTTCTAGAACTATTCTTAGAACCATTGGGCATAGGGTGATGATATTAAACTAGCTTTCTGGGATGAAGCCTCAAAGAGTTTGCGACAACAATTGCCTTGAGGTATTTTCAATGTCACAGGATCCAAACATGTGAAAAATATTTAAAACACTTCTGAAGATGAGAAGAATAAAGTTGTTATATTTAGCCAGTAGCTTTAGCTTGCTGGCATGGAGTGCTACAAAATAAGCAAACACAAGTGGCCTTGACCTTTATTGAAAATCACAGGATCAAATATGTGTATAAAACTTTTCAAACAAAAGGAATGGACTTAACTTATATTAAAGATCACAGAAGTATCATTTGTTAAAATTTTCATTATTTTCCTTGAACTTTGAAAGGGCCTATAGTAGCAATATTTGGCCAGTAAGTGATCAGAATGAATGACTATGACCTGGTTTCAAGCTCACAGTAATCAAATTTATTAAAATCGTCCAGGGAAAACTGGGAGTTACAAAATTTTCTTTAAAGCTTATTGAAATATAGAGCTATGAACTATTTAAAAAAAATGATTACCTGAAACCACTGTCAAGGTACCTAACAAGGGCAGATGTGTGAAAGAAAAACTATCAAGTTTGTCCATATAAATGACCTTGACCTACTTTCTTGGTTACGGGTGTCAGGTGCGTGGAAAATTTGAAACAACTTTTTCTAAAGGTCCTTGGGGCCAAGAAAACCAATGTGTAGCTGTAGCTTGCTGATGAAGCCCATTTTGTTTTGTTGGAATAAATGACGTTAATCAACTGCGAAAGTCCCATGAGTGAAATAGGGTAATATGAAAACTTATTTTACAACGATTATGAAACAAGTTATATTAAATATTTCAACTTGTATTAATCACTTCTGTAATGACCCATATCTAACCGCAAAGGGTTTCTTAATGTGGGAGGAAACTGGAGTACACAGAAAAATTCCATGTGGCAGGCAGGTGACCCCATACCTTTTCTGGTCCGATTGGCAAATCAAAACCTTGTCGCCTTGGTGTAAGGCAGGTGTGTTATCTAGTCCGTCACCTAACCGCCCAGAGATAGGGTTGAACCCTCCAATAAAGACTTACAGTTGAAGAGAAGTTATTTTTAACCTGTAGTATAAGTTTGTAGAGAAGTTATTTTTAACCTGAAGTATAAGTTTGTAGAGAAGTTATTTTTAACTTGTAGTATAAGTTTGTAGAGAAGTTATTTTTAACCTGTAGTATAAGTTTGTAGAGAAGTTATTTTTAACCTGTGGTATGAGTTTGTAGAAAAGTTATTTTTAACCTGTAGCATAAGTGTGTAGAGAAGTTGTTTTTAACCTGTAGCATAAGTGTGTAGAGAAGTTGTTTTTAACCTGTAGTATAAGTTTGTAGAGAAGTTGTTTTTAACCTGTAGCATAAGTTTGTAGAGAAGTTGTTTATAACCTGTAGTATAAGTTTGTAGAGAAGTTATTTTTAACTTGTAGTATAAGTTTGTAGGAAGTTGTTTTTTACTTGTAGTATAAGTTTGTAGAGAAGTTGTTTTTAACCTGTAGTATAAGTTTGTAGAGAAGTTGTTTTTAACCTGAGTATAAGTTTGCTTGCTTGTTTAGATAAATTTTATAAATGTCATAGGTATAGATTTGTTTGTGAATATCATTAAACATGTGAGTGATACAGATCCATTGGGACTTTTATTTGTTGACATCACAACAGAGTAAATATTAATGAATTGGTGTATAATGTGGCAGGGATTCCAAGCTGATATTCCTCCCTATGCATTACTGATGTGATCGTCAAATAACTGCTCAACTTAAAGTCAGAATGTACTAAATAGAATCCTAAATCATTCACCCTTGAAATTTCATAATTAGTTATTCCAACCTTTGAATTGGAGGAGTTAAAATGTGTCTCCAGGGGTCAATGAGTTAATATAGTCCCACTCTGATGAAGAATGGTACTAAAATGTTCAACTCAAGGAATAAGATCTTGTAAGCCCAGCCTTAAGTTAGGCACCCAAAAATGTCCGGCTAGAATTTTCAAATAGAAATGATACAAATTTATTGGCGGAACACAGAGCTCACAAGTAACCAATGTCGTGTGTTATTACTGGTGTCCTCCATTTCCTTTGTTTAGTTTGAACATATGACAACAGCACTGGATTACTATGAAGAGATGAAAAGCAAAGGATTTCAATGTAAGTGTGAAAACAAATACTTGGCATTCACGTTTTAAACATGTTCTTGTCTAGTTAGGACTTCTGATCACATAGATACCTGTATGAAAAATGACTATTTAAAACTATAGTGTTATAAATCAGTGTATGTTTTGTTAGCTCTTAGTCAGGACATCATATCACATAGATAGTGAACAATGATTAAACTATTGTTGTAATGTATCTGTACTCCCCTTACTAGTAGCTTCTTGTTTAGATGACAGAGACATTATCCACGCACTCCTGTCACCCAACCCACCATGGTCAAACAAGATGCCCTTACCTGCTAGCACTGCACGGGTAAGTTGTATCCTTCATTTAAAAGTTGTTTTTTGTCAGAGATATGATAGCAATATGGCTATTTTGTAGGCAGTTCTCAGAAACGTAACCCCTGCAGGTCGGGGTTCAAGAAAAGAATACACCTGCTGTTACCTACTTCATGTATTGTAAGAGGCGACTAATGCGGAAACCCCTGCAGAACTGGGGATTTGCTTTGGTGTCCTTTATTTGGGGAAACAAAAGCGACCAATATAAATTTGCTGCACCCATTGTGACATTTGGGATCTTCATATTTCTTTCTAATTCTACCTTTTATTTCCTAGCGCCATGCTTGGTAATACCTCACCTCTGGCTTTAATGTTGAGCATTCACCCAGGTGAGGAAGGCAATGGGTTCTGTCCCCAGGCCGGGACATACCAAAGTCCTTAAAAATGGTACTTGTTATTCCCTGCTCAAAGTTCAGCATTGAGGGTAATGGCAAATACTGGTTCACCTGTTGTCGGTATAATGTGACTGGGCAGAATGCTGTGCTGGGTGCCTTCGGCATGGTGTTTCAGTGAGATAGCACTATAAAATTGGCATCAGATCTACGCTATTACAAGGAGGCATGTACGTCAACATACCCTGTTTTCAGCACACATACACACATGCACGCTTAAACAAAACACATGGAGGCACGTCCTTAAATTACCTGAGATGTTAATAGGACGTTAAACAAAATAAAACCAAACCAAACCCAGGAACGTGAACTCAATGCGGCTTTTTTGGGGAAAAAAATAAAAACCGTATGAATAAAACCGTATGGATATTTAGCTCACCTGCCTGAAGGGCAAGTGAGCTTATGCCATGGCACAGCGTCGTCGTCCGTCCATCCGTCCGTCAACTTTTCCTATAAAACGTTACTTGTCCTGAACGGCCCAGTAGATTTGGACTTAATTTAGTCTGGAGCATCCTTGGGTCAAGGGGACTCAATTTTGTATAAATGATGGGTCTGGCCCCCCTGGGGGCTGAGGGGCAGGGCCCAATAGGGGAAAAATAGCAAATTTTTTAAAATCCTTCTTCTTCTGTAGGAATGAAAGGATTTGGTCCATATTTGGTCAGAAGCATCCTTGGGGGAAGGGGAACATTTTGTATAAATGATGGGTCTGGCCCCCCTGGGGGTGAGGGGCAGGGCGCAATTGGGGAATTAAAGCAATTCTTTGAAATCCTTCTTCTTCTGTAGGAATGAAAGGATTTGTTCCATATTTGGTCTGAAGCATTCTTGGGTGAAGGGGAACCAATTTTGTATAAAACGTGGGTCTGGCCCCGCTGGGAGCTGAGAAGCAGGGCCAAATAGGGGAAACATAGCAAATTCTTTAAAATCCTTCTTCTTCTGTAGGAATGAAAGGATTTGGTCCATATTTGGTCTGAAGCATACTTGGGTGAAGGGGAACCAATTTTGTATAAACTGTGGGTCTGGCTCTGCTGGGAGCTGAGGGGCAGGGCCAAATAGGGGAAATATAGCAAATTCTTTAAAATCCTTCTTCTTCTGTAGGAATGAAAGGATTTGTTCCATATTTGGTCTGAAGAATCCTTGGGTTAACGGGAACCAATTTTGTATAAACTGTGGGTCTGGCCATCCAGGGGCCTGAGAAGTGGGGCCCAATAGGAGAAATATAGCAAATTATTCTTTAAAATCCTTCTTCTTCTGTAGGAATGAAAGGATTTGTTCCATATTTGGTCTGAAGCATTCTTGGGTGAAGGGGAACCAATTTTGTATAAACGGTAGGTCTGGCCCCACTGGGGGCTGAGGGGCATGGCCAAACAGGGGAAATATAACATTTTCTTTAAAATCCTTCTTCTTCTGTAGGAATGAAAGGATTTGTTCCATATTTGGTCTGGAGCATCCTTGGGTCGCAATTTTGTATAATTGGTGGGTATGACCCCCCCCCCCCCCCCCCTAAGTTGCAGATAGGGGTGAGGCAGTACTGGATGGATCTTTCTGAAATTTCATATGTACTTACAGCACCTACTTCATACCAATAATATTTGAAGAAAAGGATGTCATGTGGCTATTTCGGTGAAGGTTTTAAGGAAAATGATAACTATAGGACTATTATATGATAGCCATATGACTATTTTAAAATCATAATAAAGTCTTATGGAGATATGAATTCTTAATTGTGAAAACATTAATTTTCTGATGAATTAAAACACAAAATAACACTGGGCAAATTCAAATCTGTATACAGTATGCCTTTGATGGGCCTAGAGAGATATTCTCTGTGGAAGTATGGTAAAAGGCTTCCTTGGAACCAGGCAATCAAATGTTGTATATTAAAGGATGCTAAGAGGCAGAGCCAAAAAGTTAAAAATTATTTTGCCATGATTGCATAAATATCCAGGTAAGCAGTACAGGCCTGCTGTGTTCCAAATCAGATAGCTATGTGATGTTTATGTTGAAAGACTAATTTGTAGGCACTTGTTAGAATATGAAAGCCGTGTATGTTATTTTATAGAACCTCCTCAAAGACATGAAGACAGCGGGAATTGCTCCAACAGAAGAGACGTTTAGGAGATTGGTGTCTGGACCAGGCTCATATTGTCCAGACATTTCCTTCTTCACGGAGATCTTCAATGAAATGAAGGCCCTAGGAATGAGTAATGTCACATTTATTTCGTTTACTATTTTGAAAAGATAGTGTAAAAATAATCAGTTGAAAATTTGTTTTATTGAAGCATTTCCTTTATATGGATAATTACAGTACCAGTTTGTATTTTAGAAAATATGAGTCTAATGTCTTTATTATTATGATGTCATTTTGAGAACGTTAACTGTAAATCAAATTATTTTTGCTTTAATTCACAAAACACTTATTCATGATATATAAATCAAATAAAATCATATATTAATTCCACAATACATAGATAAATACTGTGAATATTATTTATTCAAATAGTTTCCTATTGCAAATTCAAGTATTTGTGAATTAAACAGGCATATACATAGTTTGTGAATTAAACAGGCATATACATAGTTTGTGAATTAAACAGGCATATACATAGTTTGTGAATTAAACAGGCATATACATAGTTTGTGAATTAAACAGGCATATACATAGTTTGTGAATTAAACAGGCATATACATAGTTTGTGAATTAAACAGGCATATACATAGTTTGTGAATTAAACAGGCATATACATAGTTTGTGAATTAAACAGGCATATACATAGTTTGTGAATTAAACAGGCATATACATAGTTTGTGAATTAAACAGGCATATACATAGTTTGTGAATTAAACAGGCATATACATAGTTTGTGAATTAAACAGGCATATACATAGTTTGTGAATTAAACAGGCATATACATAGTTTGTGAATTAAACAGGCATATACATAGTTTGTGAATTAAACAGGCATATACATAGTTTGTGAATTAAACAGGCATATACATAGTTTGTGAATTAAACAGGCATATACATAGTTTGTGAATTAAACAGGCATATACATAGTTTGTGAATTAAACAGGCATATACATAGTTTGTGAATTAAACAGGCATATACATAGTTTGTGAATTAAACAGGCATATACATAGTTTGTGAATTAAACAGGCATATACATAGTTTGTGAATTAAACAGGCATATACATAGTTTGTGAATTAAACAGGCATATACATAGTTTGTGAATTAAACAGGCATATACATAGTTTGTGAATTAAACAGGCATATACATAGTTTGTGAATTAAACAGGCATATACATAGTTTGTGAATTAAACAGGCATATACATAGTTTGTGAATTAAACAGGCATATACATAGTTTGTGAATTAAACAGGCATATACATAGTTTGTGAATTAAACAGGCATATACATAGTTTGTGAATTAAACAGGCATATACATAGTTTGTGAATTAAACAGGCATATACATAGTTTGTGAATTAAACAGGCATATACATAGTTTGTGAATTAAACAGGCATATACATAGTTTGTGAATTAAACAGGCATATACATAGTTTGTGAATTAAACAGGCATATACATAGTTTGTGAATTAAACAGGCATATACATAGTTTGTGAATTAAACAGGCATATACATAGTTTGTGAATTAAACAGGCATATACATAGTTTGTGAATTAAACAGGCATATACATAGTTTGTGAATTAAACAGGCATATACATAGTTTGTGAATTAAACAGGCATATACATAGTTTGTGAATTAAACAGGCATATACATAGTTTGTGAATTAAACAGGCATATACATAGTTTGTGAATTAAACAGGCATATACATAGTTTGTGAATTAAACAGGCATATACATAGTTTGTGAATTAAACAGGCATATACATAGTTTGTGAATTAAACAGGCATATACATAGTTTGTGACGTTCTCATTGAATTAACAATTTATAGCAATGCTGGCTTCTGACTGTCCAATGTTACAAAAAACTTACATGTAAAGAAACAAATTAATTGCCTACCTAGTCGGAAGGACCATGTGATATAATGCTGTGATGCAGGGTCTATTGTCCATCCATCCATCCATCCATCAACTTGAAAGGAATTCTCCATTTCTATGGTTCTGATTTGGATCAAACATGGTAAAAATGTTGGTCTCATAGCCCAGAACAAGTGTTGCCATTTTTCAGCATGTTTTGGAATTCAATATGGCCACCATGGCCTCTGATTGGCTGACACATCTTCTACCATTCTAAGTTCACGCAAAATATTGCCAAAATGAGTAGGAAATGAATGTATATATAACTCCTGAACAGGAAGTAGAATGTTTTTGTTTATACTTGTAGCAGAACTGGACTGGTCAGCGACCAGGTGGCTCAATCGATTCTAGCATCTGTCTAGAGTTGGGAGGGTCACAGGTTCGAGCCCCAGTCTGGCCGTTGCATTTCTCTTTCTCCAGTTACATACTGTACATGTATATAACTCGAGAACAGGAATTAGAATGTTTTTATTTATAAAATGGTACAGTTTATAATTAATTTACCATGTTTGTTATTTTTGTCACCAGAACCTTCCCTGTCCATGTGTCAAGTCTTTTTGAAATTCAGCCATGAAAAATCAGGTAATAACCATGTACAATGTTAGAAACAAATATACAACAAGAAAAATTGATATGACTAAATCATTTGGATTATCTTAACTAAAAAATAAGATTTTACAAGCCAATTATTTGTCAGCTGTCTTACTAAACCAGTTTATTGTCCTTGTTACGCTGATTCTCTACCCAATTAGTCCTTGTTACACTGATTCTCTACCCAATTAGTCCTTGTTACGCTGATTCTCTACCCAATTAGTCCTTGTTACGCTGATTCTCTACCCAATTAGTCCTTGTTACACTGATTCTCTACCCAATTAGTCCTTGTTACGCTGATTCTCTACCCAATTAGTCCTTGTTACGCTGATTCTCTACCCAATTAGTCCTTGTTACACTGATTCTCTACCCAATTAGTCCTTGTTACGCTGATTCTCTACCCAATTAGTCCTTGTTACGCTGATTCTCTACCCAATTAGTCCTTGTTACACTGATTCTCTACCCAATTAGTCCTTGTTACGCTGATTCTCTACCCAATTAGTCCTTGTTACGCTGATTCTCTACCCAATTAGTCCTTGTTACACTGATTCTCTACCCAATTAGTCCTTGTTACGCTGATTCTCTACCCAATTAGTCCTTGTTACGCTGATTCTCTACCCAATTAGTCCTTGTTACACTGATTCTCTACCCAATTAGTCCTTGTTACGCTGATTCTCTACCCAATTAGTCCTTGTTACGCTGATTCTCTACCCAATTAGTCCTTGTTACACTGATTCTCTACCCAATTAGTCCTTGTTACGCTGATTCTCTACCCAATTAGTCCTTGTTACGCTGATTCTCTACCCAATTAGTCCTTGTTACACTGATTCTCTACCCAATTAGTCCTTGTTACACTGATTCTCTACCCAATTAGTCCTTGTTACGCTGATTCTCTACCCAATTAGTCCTTGTTACGCTGATTCTCTACCCAATAAGTCCTTGTTACGTTGATTCTCTACCCAATTAGTTCTTGTTACACTGATTCTCTACCCAATTAGTCCTTGTTACACTGATTCTCTACCCAATTATATATTTGGTACCTTTGTGCTATTATCTTACCAAGGTCAGTCATTTTCTTTTACTTGTTGAACAGATTTTGAGCAGATCCTGAACTTTGTAGAGAAGGAAAATATCAAGGCTACCTCTGAAAATGAAAGTAAGTCATCAGTCCAAGTTAATTATAAGTTTTGCTTCAAACCGCCTGGAAAAGTAGATAAAAACCTGGTCAATAAAAATGTCTGATTGTAAGTTATTTGACATTTTCTTGACATTCCTTACCAAAAGGAGTTGTAACTTTATATGAAATATGTTACATGGGCCAAATTATTTGAATCCTGATTACCTCAACTTCTATCATTTAACAAAGAAGAAGAAGAATGAAATTCAATGTTAAAATTGTATTTATAGAGACTCACAGAAATAACCTATAGACATCAAAATTAAAAATATATAATTATGTAAATTTCCAATATTTTTCAAAAATGACATAAAGATTTTTCCGTTGATGGCTAATTTAACTGATCAGGTCATGAGGACTGGACATTGATGGTAAATGGACACAACATATTTATTATACCATCCCTACCCCTGATACCTGAAGTGGGGGATTATTACACTTTGTAATATATATTATACCATCCCTTCCCTCGATACATGATGTGGGGGATTATTACCCTTTGTAATATATATTATACCATCCCTACACTCGATACTTGAAGTGGAGGATTATTACACTTTGTAATATATATTATACCATCCCTACACTCGATACTTGAAGTGGGGGATTATTACACTTTGTAATGTATATTATACCATCCCTTCCCTCGATACATGATGTGGGGTATTATTACCCTTTGTAATATATATTATCCCATCCCTACACTCGATACTTGAAGTGGGGGAATATTACACTTTGTAATATATATTATACCATCCCTACCCTCGATACGTGAAGATGGGGATTATTACACTTTGTAATATATATTATACCATCCCTACCCTGGATACATGAAGATGGGGATTATTACACTTTGTAATATATATCATACCATCCCTACCCTCGATACATGAAGATGGGGATTATAACACTTTGTAATATACATTATAGCAACCCTACCCTCGATACAAGATGTGAGTGATAATTATGAGTTTCCTCTTTCTGATGCTGTTCTTATCATCACTCAAGTGGCTGTTTTTTCTGGACAGTTTTCATAAAAATATTACTGATGTGTTTGCCAAATTCAAATAGGGGCGTGATTGATCAAAATTCAAGTTAATGTTATTTTACTCCTTGTCATCTCTTGAGTAGCCATATTTCCTCATAGATTTTTATCATCCTTTACCGTTAAATTTGCCTTGATGGATAACGTTGGTCAAAACCATGTTAGCCTTGGACAAACCCTTGTCGAAGATGTAAGCCTAGGACATACCCTTGTCTGAGATGTTTGCCGAGGACATACACTTGTCTGAGATGTTAGCCTAGGACATACCCTTGTCTTAGATGTTAGACATACTCTTGTCTGAGATGTTAGCCTAGGACATACCCTTGTCTGAGATGTTAGCCTAGGACATACCCTTGTCTGAGATGTTAGCCTAGGACATACCCTTGTCTGAGATGTTAGCCTAGGACATACCCTTGTCTGAGATGTTAGCCTAGGACATACCCTTGTCTGAGATGTTAGCCTAGGACATACCCTTGTCTGAGATGTTAGCCTAGGACATACCCTTGTCTGAGATGTTAGCCTAGGACATACCCTTGTCTGAGATGTTAGCCTAGGACATACCCTTGTCTGAGATGTTAGCCTAGGACATACCCTTGTCTGAGATGTTTGCCGAGGACATACCCTTGTCTGAGATGTTATCCTAGGACATACCCTTGTCTGAGATGTTATCCTAGGACATACCCTTGTCTGAGATGTTAGCCTAGGACATACCCTTGTCTGAGATGTTAGCCTAGGACATACCCTTGTCTGTGATGTTTGCCTAGGACATACCCTTTTCTGAGATGTTAGCCTAGGACATATCCTTGTCTGAGATGTTATCCTAGGACATACCCTTGTCTGAGATGTTAGCCTAGGACATACCCTTGTCTGAGATGTTAGCCTAGGACATACCCTTGTCTGAGATGTTAGCCTAGGACATACCCTTGTCTGAGATGTTAGCCTAGGACATACCCTTGTCTGAGATGTTAGCCTAGGACATACCCTTGTCTGAGATGTTAGCCTAGGACATACCCTTGTCTGAGATGTTAGCCTAGGACATACCCTTGTCTGAGATGTTAGCCTAGGACATACCCTTGTCTGAGATGTTAGCCTAGGACATACCCTTGTCTGAGATGTTAGCCTAGGACATACCCTTGTCTGAGATGTTAGCCTAGGACATACCCTTGTCTGAGATGTTAGCCTAGGACATACCCTTGTCTGAGATGTTAGCCTAGGACATACCCTTGTCTGAGATGTTAGCCTAGGACATACCCTTGTCTGAGATGTTAGCCTAGGACATACCCTTGTCTGAGATGTTAGCCTAGGACATACCCTAGTCTTGTCCGAGATGTTAGCCTAGGACATACCCTTGTCTGAGATGTTAGCCTAAGACATACCCTGGTCTGTGATGTTAGCCTAGGACATACCCTTGTCTGGTCGAGATGTTAGCCTAGGACATACCCTTGTCCAAGATGTTAGCCTAGGACATACCCTGGTCTGAGATGTTAGCCTAGGACATACCCTTGTCTGAGATGTTAGCCTAGGACATACCCTTGTCTGAGATGTTAGCCTAGGACATACCCTTGTCTGAGATGTTAGCCTAGGACATACCCTTGTCTGAGATGTTAGCCTAGGACATACCCTTGTCTGAGATGTTAGCCTAGGACATACCCTTGTCTGAGATGTTAGCCTAGGACATACCCTTGTCTGAGATGTTAGCCTAGGACATACCCTTGTCTGAGATGTTAGCCTAGGACATTATTAGACGTAACTTGAGCTATATTCATCAGTCTGCTACCATGTCCTGTATGTTAATGACTTGATGAAGAGATCAGAATACAATCAAACAGCACTTGTTCATCTGAATTTTGTTGTGTTTTCAGTGGGATTCTTCGTTGACGCTATGCTATTAGTAAGTATAGATACCTTTATTCCTTTCCTGCTGAATAATTATTAATGAAGTATCAGGGATGGAATTATTCCTCTTTTCAGATAACGTTTTCTTATTTCCAGTTTTTCCCATAATTTAAAAAGCTCTTGATTCATTCTGAAACACTAAAAACAGTTTCTAAAGGGAAAGGGTGCTTTCATCCATTTTCACTTTAATTATCCCCCTTTTTGCGAAATACATATCCGCGCAACTCCTCCTTAATTGACAAGTGGATTTCATTGAAACTTTGCATGAATGATCAGTATCTTATGTAGTTGTGCACCGGCATTTTAATTTGGGATTTCAACCCTTTTTGATAGAGTTATGCCCCTTTTTGTGAAACACTTGTCCGCGCAACTCCTCCTTAACGAACAGGTTGATTTCATTGAATTTTTGCATGAATGATCAGTATCTTATATAGTTGGTTCACCGGCATTTTAATTTGGGATTTCGACCCTTTTTGATGGAGTAATGCCCCTTTGTGTGAAATACTTGATACTTGTGGGAGACTATGGATTGCTTTGCAATGCTTTGCCTTAGTAAGCCTTTAACTTACAGTTCTGGTTTATATAGCAGCGGGGGTATTTGTTAGCCTTTAGCTTACAGTTCTAGTTCACACTGTTTTTTCCCTTACCTTATCACATCCCAGAGTACACAATAAAAACTATTGGAATTAGGCCATTACCCTATCTTTCCTAATTTTTGTGTCACCGATAGCGACATATAGTTATTACTTTGTTGGCGTTGCCGGTTGCGTCGTCCGAAACAAGGTTTCCGTGCGATAACTTGAGTTTCCTTGGGTTTATTGAACTCAAACTTAGTACACATATTGCATACGGTATCAATATAGCTCGGACAAGTTCGCATTTCATAAGTTTACGTGTATTTTTGGTGAAGTTATGCCACTTTTATTGCCAAATAAGGGCATTGTGTAGTAAATGCAAGAACTGTTTTATTTTTTAATCAATTCCTTTTAAATTTTGTACGGTAATGCTAGAAGCAATAATGTTCAATATATATTACAGGTTTTCTGTCGAGTTTCAACTTTCCGCATTTTGGCATATGTGTTTACACGATAACTCGAGCCAAAACACTTTTCTTACTAAAAGTGCTGACCAAGCTACACATCTACTCGCGTGGAATTGTTGTTTTGTACCTACCCTTCACTTTTTTTGACAATTTTTAAGGAAGCACTTTTAAAGTCAAGATCACTCCTAGTATATTAACCTTATAGAAAATTAAAATCTCTTACTTACCTTCCCTATTTTTTTGACAATTAACAGGAAACAAGCGTGAGACATATAATCACTAGCTTGAGTGAGTGTTATTCTACCATCAGTCTGGTTCCCTATAATGTGATAATGCACGGGATACAACTGAAAAGGTTGGATATCATTGATGGTTTCAAGAAAATATTACTCAAAATACTGTTTTAGTTAGATCTTTAGTAACAGAATGTGAAGAGTAAAATAGCATATCCCTTTTTAAGGGCAGAATGCTTTATGAGCCAGGTATACTTGCAGTAGGTTGGTGGGTATTTTCCCAGAATGCCGGATTTCCTCCCCCAACGAATCCTGGCACATCCTTAAATGACCATAGCTGTTAATAGGACGTAAAACACCAACGCACCGAACCTAACCAAAGCTTAATGAGACAGACAGACAGACAGAGGGTCTGAGTGAGTGATAGGTGTAGGGAAGGTCATTAACTTGTTCATAAAACAATAATTCCTGGGAAATGGTATAATGGTCACAACAAGAATTTCCTATTACATCGCTATACATAAAAAAGTACCGTGTTCAAATGAATATTTTCATAAGTAAATGACTAAAATTAATCAGAAAATGTCAAAAGTAACATGATAGGAAAAACAATTATAGGTATATGCCATCAGTTATTTTCATAAACTGACTCCGATGATGGATACACAATGCTTACACATATATGTAAACCTTCCTCAACTTAACAGGCTTTAGCTGCAGGTGCTATTCTCTGTTATCACTTACTGGGAAATGTGATGCTGTTTTCTTTTAGAGCGATTCTGAATTCCGTAGTCCTGAGTACGCGTTGAGGGTGGACACACTATTCCGTGCGTTAGGAGAGAGCTATTACTTCGAGACTGTTGATGAATCTAGAAGATACTAGTAAGTAAACAAGCAAACACAGGGGCACTTCAACCATGTGTATCAAGGGAAGGGCTTATACCATACACAGGGATACTTCAACCATGTGTATCAAGGGAAGGCCTTATACCATACACAGGGATACTTCAACCATGTGTATCAAGGGAAGGGCCTATACCATACACAGGGGCACTTCAACCATGTGTATCAATGGAAGGGCTTATACCATACACAGGGGCACTTCACCCATGTGTATCCAGGGAAGGGCTTATACCATACACAGGGGCACTTCAACCATGTGTATCAATGGAAGGGCTTATACCATACACAGGGACACTTCAACCATGTGTATCAAAGGAAGGACTTATACCATATACAGGGACACTTCAACCATGTGTACCAAGGGAAGGGCTTTTGCCATTTCACACTTTCACAGGTTCCTAGTTGAAAATTATATTGATTGTGGTGCCACAGTGGCTGAGTAGTTAAGGCATCTAACCGTCTATGATCACTAGCCCTGCACCACTGGGTTGTGAATGGTGAATGGTTAAGGCGCCCGACTGTCTGTGAGTTGTTAAGGTATCTTGACTGTCTGTGAGTTGTTAAGGTGTCTGACTGTCTATGATCACTAGCCCTCCACTACTGTGACAGGGTGGCTGAGTGGTTAATAGGTCTGACTGTCTATGCTCACTAGCCCTCAACTACTGTGACAGGGTGGCTGAGTGGTTAATGGGTTTGACTGTCTATGATCACTAGCCCTCCACTACTGTGACAGGGTGGCTGAGGGGTTAATGGGTCTGACTGTCTATGCTCACTAGCCCTCCACTACTGTGTCAGGGTTGGTGAGTGGTTAAGGCGTCTGACTGTCTATTATAACTAGCCCTCCACTACTGTGTCAGGGTGGGTGACTGGTTAAGGTGTCTGACTGTCTATGATCACTAGCCCTTCATAAATGGGTCGTGGTGGCTGAGTGGTTAAGGCGTCTGACTGTCTATGATCACTAGCCCTCCACTACTGGGTCGTGGTGGCTGAATGGTTAAGGCGTCTGACTGTCTATGATCACTAGCCATCCACTACAAGGTCGTGGTGGCAGAGTGGTTAAGGCATCTGACTGTCTATGATCACTAACCTCCACTACTGGGTCCTGGTGGCTGAGTGGTTAAGGGGTCTGACTGTCTATGATCACCATCCCGCCATTACTGGGTTATGGTGGCTGAGTGGTTAAGGGGTCTGACTGTCTATGATCACCAGCCCTCCATTACTGGGTGAGACGTCTGACTTTCTATGATCATGAATGGGTCGTGGTGGCTGAGTGGTTAAGGCATGAAGTGGTCACAGGTTTAAGGCCTTCCTAGGGGCAGTCGTCAGGTACTGGCTGAGTTTTGTTTTTAGGGGGTACTAAGCTTTTCCTCTTCAACCAAACCTGGCTCTTCCTTAAATGACTATAGCTGTTAATAGGACTTCAAGCAATAACAAACCAAAGATGTTAATTGTCTCGGTGAAGAATAAAACTTTAATTTTTGGTCAAAAGGTGAAACTGTGAGGTACAATGAATGATCCTGTGTGACTTTTTCTTTTCAAAACCTGATTTCCTCGAAGGTTCTTAAAACTTCAGGGGATGGTTCCCATGGGTGAGAAGTGAATCTGGGTCCAAAGGTCAAGGTCTTTGTAAGTTGTTGTGATTCCTATCTTGCCTTTAAGCAGGGTGTTTTTGACTGACAACAAACTAGTTTACTAGGTTGGGAGTCTATACCAGTGTGGGAGTCCATGTAGGACCTTCAAACAGCGCAGGATGACCAATTTGTTCCTGGAGAAACCTGAGGGTTTTTAGTTTAAAAGGTCAAATGTCGGATAAAAATTCAATTGCCATATCAAAGTATCTTTGTTACAATCTATACATGTAAAATATATTTCCAATGGATAATTCTGTCATATTTATATGGATCATGAAGTCAAGTGTGAGGGATAATGAGATGAAAGCTTTTATCAAAAATATGTCCTGACACTCAAGGTCAAGGTCAAAGGCAGAGGTGATAACTCCTCCTTAATAGCTGTGCTCACAGTGATAGGTTATACTGTTCAGTAAACTCCAGGTCTCATCAACTGTTAATGGTTTTCATTAACTGCTAGTCGACAGGTGCTTGACACACTAATATGATGTGTTCATACATTATACTATCATATAGTTTATACACATCATACAAGTGTGTCCAGCACCTGTGTACTAGTCAGTATGGTTCTTAAGACACCAAAGAAAACATGGGTGATGAGAGTTTCTGTAAACTTTACTTTAAAAACATGCTATTACATTGTACTTCTACAAAAAGTTGAAATAGAGCCAATTATATTCCTCTTATTAATTTGTTTCTATGATGGTAATGTTTTTCTTTTTATTTGCAGCCGCTCATTTATAGTTGTTTTCTTAAAATACGAAACTTTAGAAAACATCCTGGAAATCTATGAAAGAGTTGTTCCACATGTAAGTATGGAAGTATTTTTATCTGGATGTGTATATTGACAAAAAGTGTGAAGAGTGGTTTACTAATCAAATTATTGTCAAGGAGATCGACCAATACACTTGTTACAAAGTACTAATAAAATTATTGGCAAGGAAATTGACCAATACACTTGTTACAAAGTACTAATAAAATTATTGGCAAGGGTTCATCATCCTGTGCCACAGGGTCCATCATCCCTTGCCACAGTGTCCATCATCCCTTCACACAGGGTCCATCATCCCGTGCCACAGTGTCCATCATCCCTTGCCGCAGGGTCCGTCATCCTGTGCCACAGGGTTCATCATCCCGTGCCACAGGGTCCATCATCCCGGGCCACAGTGTCCATCATACCTTGCCACAGTGTCCATCATCCCTTCACACAGGGTCCATCATCCCGTGCCACAGGGTCCGTCATCCCGTGCCACAGGGTCCATCATCCCGTGCCACAGTGTCCATCATCCCTTGCCACAGTGTCCATCATCCCTTGCCACAGGGTCCGTCATCCTGTGCCACAGGGTCCATCATCCCGTGCCACAGGGTCCATCATCCCGTGCCACAGGGTCCATCTTCCCATGCCACAGTGTCCATCATCCCATGCGACAGGGTCCATCATCCCGTGCCACAGGGTCCATCATCCTGTGCCACAGGGTTCAACATCCCGTGCCACAGGGTCCATCATCCTGTGCCACAGGGTCCATCATCCCGTGCCACAGGGTCCATCGTCCCGTGCCACAGGGTCCGTCCTCCCGTGCCACAGGGTCCATCATCCCGTGCCACAGGGTCCATCATCCCATGCCACAGGGTCCATCATCCCGTGCCACAGGGTGCATCATCCCGTGCCACAGGGTCCATCATCCCGTGCCACAGGGTCCATCGTCCCATGCCACAGGGTCCATCATCCGTCACTTTTTTCTTTGAACTTAACTCCTTCCAATCACTGATCAGTTTTCGACCGAATTCACTGTGTTGTATTTTTGGGACTAGAAAAGGGTCCGACTCATCCCTCCTTGGGGCAGGAAGGGTGGGGGGCTTATGGGGGGTCCCATTAAATGAAAATCTGTGAATTTTATTTCTTAAAAGACTACTTCTCCTTAAGGAATACACAAATTGCTACCACATTTGGTCTGAAACATAACTTGGGCAAGGTGATCATAATTTGTATTAATGAAGTTTGTTGGATCCCTAGAGGGGCAAGGCATATGTTGCCCAATATAGAAGAAAACTGCATGGATTGTTACCATATTTGGTCTGAAACATTACTAGGTCAAGCTTATCCTTTTTTTGTATAAGTGAAAATGGGGCAGTCCATAGAACTGGAGGTAAAGCTGTACTCCTTGTTAATGATTTAGATCCCCACCATATAGCCTCGTACATGTATAGTGGACATTAAGTGATGCCTACATCCATGCTAACAAGATTGGCTCCTGGTCCTGCACTGCCCCTAGGGACTTACGGTAAACCTTCGGTCAGTTCAAACAAAAATTAAATAAATATTGATGAACCTGTTCGAATGATACGAAATGATGCTACAGAAAATAAGCGTGAGTTTGAACTATCGTCAAAAATTTCGACAGTGTCAATCAAGGCACAAACATATACCCGACATATCCAATGTAAGGTCGATACATAACAACGACAGCCTGGCATAGAACAATGGCACATTCATAAATGGGTAAAATGATAGTATATTATTTAATTCATTGATCATTAAACTTTCTTCATTTCCTGATAATTATGATCTTTATGGCGAAGCAGAGGCCATTGTGTAGGCCCCAAAACAGTACATGTTACTGTTGTGACACAAAAGTTAGACTACCTTGTATCAGAGACCTAAATATTGAGTCTCTGCTTGGTTATATGTTTGATTTGAATCAGAAACTTTTGTATATATTATTTCATAATGAATGGTCCGTTTAATAAATTGAAAACATATAGTCTACATAACCTGTTGCGTTTACGAAAGCCCTAGTGTAAATATAGGTATATATGTTAGTAAAATGAGGTCAGAACATCAACATGTCTGCTTTTGAATTATAAGTAATAGTCCTAATATCTACCAAACTTATTTGACACCTTCAAAATTACCCATCGCTAATTGGATTGTTTGGACTGGACATGAATGCTAATCACGTCACTCACAATAACCGCGGCCGATCCCTACCGCGACATCCCACGTGGCCTGCCCTACCTGGTGTGAGGGCACACGTTTACAGGTAATACCTTGATTGGCAATAAATAATCAAATGACAATACATGGTCGATTTCTTAGTTTGCCATACAGCGTGACATCAGTTCGTACTGATCGCATGTTATTTATACATTGACGGGGCATTAAGTTGCAATAGGCTGTCCCGTGCCCGATGCATTTTTCAAACAATGTAAAAAAATGAATCAACGCTAAAATCTGTGACATATATTTATGGTTTGTCTGTCACGGCTGTACTGCAATGCTCACACATACAACCCATTACCCTAAACGTGTCTGTTGATCAAAGTATTGGCATTGTTCCAGGGCCGATCGCCGTGAGCTTTCAATGGAGTTTGCCGAAAAAAAATCTTACCTTACGTTCTTCATTTGAAAAGTTTGGACTATCTGAAACAAGGTCAATTATAAACACTCATAGTTTGAACTATCACTAGCTAGAAAATTATTGTTTTTATTGGAAAAAATATGTGTTCGAACTATCCACTGATTCGAACTGACCGGAGGTTTAGCGTAGTCCCTTAGTCAAAACATGAAAGCAGATGTGATTCCAACTTGAAGAAAGGAAAGCACTCATGCTACCATTCACCGGATAACTTGCTAGTAGGATTAGTCCCAAGTCTGGCCTAATCTCTGGGGACTTCCCTAATAAGGAAACAGTCAAGATTAATGAGCATAAAGAAATAGATGCACTTATGTCTTTGGTGTCTTGCCTGCTCCTGAGTATTAAGTCCTTGCTACAGTTTCTATTGCATTTTATGATAAATATATGTGTTCAACAGGTTATAAATTGGAAACAAAATCAGTGAGTTATTAATTCCCCTGGGCCTCTTGTTTGTTTTCATTTCAGAAATTGCAACCTATAAACTTTCCTCTGCACAGGCTCTTGGAACAAATGAAAATAAAAGAAGATTTCGGCCATTTATCAAAATTGGTTAGAGGTAAGACCTTTCACTGACAAAATTTCAGACAATGTTACAACAGTGGATTTTGATGTAAAAAATTCTGGACATTCAGGTGTATAAACACCTGTAAAAAATGTTGAAGAGGCATATAGTTGAATTGGGGAGTGTCCCTCCCTTTGTCAACAGGTTGGTTTCCGCAACTTATCTTATCATGCTTAGATACCATTCAGCTTTGATGGAGAGTGGTAGACATGTAATACATGGAAAGTGGTAAACATGTAATACAAGGAAAGTGGTAAACATGTAATTCAAGGAAAGTGGTAAACATGTAATACATGAAGACTAAAGCTAAGTTCAAAGTTGATTAAATTGATAAACAACAATTTACAGTAAAACTCCCAACTCGAAGGGTCCCGATCAATTGTTTGAGAATTTAACTCAATCACCCCTGAAGCCACATTTGAACTCTTCCAATTCAAAGATGGAATAGTTCATTATGAAATTTCAGGGGTAAATGAGTTAATGAGTGGAGTCATTATGTTGCGATCAGGTGAGATGGCATACAGCTCCAGCTTTGCTAATTTGCAATTAGTAGATGATAGATAGAAAGAAAGAAAAAGAAGTTTGATAAAGATGACAAAATTAATAAGATATAAAACTTCTCAACATTTAAAACATATAACCATCAGTTTTAAGAATATGACTATAGCACAGACTTTATATGTAACATACATATCGTTTAGGCATATCAATCTGCCATACTCTATTGGGCTACATTAATTTTATGGAATGTTTAAGATAAAGGATCATTCTAAAAAGAAGAAAATGTAAAGTCTATGTTATCATAATGATGATTGATAATGAAATTAACAATCATAATATAATACAGTTTGAATATCTTTAAAGATGGTTGAGAATCCACTATATGATTTCCACTTTACTCCTTCACAGGTTGGAATAGTTCATTATGAAATTTCAGGGTATAATGAGTTATTATAGCTTTGCCCAAATATGGTTTCCAGTGAATGAACATTTCCCCTAAAATATCAATGTTATACATCATCGTTAAATAATAAATATGTGCACAAAATGATTAACACCCTCACAGGATATCGGTTCAGGTACTTAATGATATGGCAGTTAACTATTTATTCTAGTAAATTCTATTTATCTGATGTCTGGCTGACACCTGTATTAACACCATGAGAACAGACTGCAGTCTATGGCTCTAGGCACTATATTGGTGTGCAGTAGATGTGTATGTCTCAAGTCACTACATTGGTGTGCAGTAGATGTGTATGTCTCAAGTCACTATATTGGTGTGCAGTAGATGTGTATGACTCAAGTCACTACATTGGTGTGTAGTAGATGTGTATGTCTCAAGTCACTATATTGGTGTGTAGTAGATGTGTATGTCTCAAGTCACTATATTGGTGTGCAGTAGATGTGTATGTCTCAAGTCACTACATTGGTGTGCAGTAGATGTGTATGTCTCAAGTCACTATATTGGTGTGTAGTAGATGTGTATGTCTCAAGTCACTATATTGGTGTGTAGTAGATGTGTATGTCTCAAGTCACTACATTGGTGTGCAGTAGATGTGTATGTCTCAAGTCACTACATTGGTGTGCAGTAGATGTGTATGTCTCAAGTCACTATATTGGTGTGTAGTAGATGTGTATGTCTCAAGTCACTATATTGGTGTGTAGTAGATGTGTATGTCTCAAGTCACTATATTGGTGTGCAGTAGATGTGTATGTCTCAAGTCACTACATTGGTGTGCAGTAGATGTGTATGTCTCAAGTCACTATATTGGTGTGTAGTAGATGTGTATGTCTCAAGTCACTATATTGGTGTGTAGTAGATGTGTATGTCTCAAGTCACTATATTGATGTGCAGTAGATGTGTATGGCTCAAGTCACTACATTGGTGTGCAGTAGATGGATATGTCTCCAGGCACTACATTGGTGTGTAGTAGATGTGTATGTCTCAAGTCACTATATTGGTGTGTAGTAGATGTTTATGTCTCAAGTCACTATATTGGTGTGCAGTAGATGTGTATGTCTCAAGTCACTATATTGATGTGCAGTAAATGTGTATGGCTCAAGTCACTACATTGATGTGCAGTAGATGTGTATGGCTCAAGGCACTATATTGATGTGCAGAAGATGTGTATGGCTCAAGTTACTACATTGGTGTGCAGTAGATGTGTATGTCTCAAGTCACTATATTGGTGTGCAGTAGATGTGTATGACTCAAGGCACTATATTGGTGTGTAGTAGATGTGTATGGCTCCAGGCACTACATTGGTGTGAAGTAGATGTGTATGTCTCAAGTCACTACATTGATGTGCAGTAGATGTGTTTGGCTCAAGGCACTATATTGGTGTGCAGTAGATGTGTTTGGCTCAAGACACTATATTGGTGTGCAGTAGATGTGTATGGCTCAAGGCACTATATTGGTGTGCAGTAGATGTGTATGGCTCAAGGCACTTTTTTGAGTGATCCAAGGTTACTTAACAAAGAATTTATAGAAAGTAGGTCGGGTTAACATAGATGTTTATGTTTATCATTGCATTTTATTTGTTTAAGACGTCTTCATGGCTACAAAAGACCTTGAGAAAGATAGTATTCAGGACATATTTGAAACAATTGATGCAGTCAAAGGTCCTCAGGAGGTATGTAGTTTAACTTGGAAGAGTGTATTTTAGTTTCAGGTAAATTGCAACATCTTCTTGATATCCCCTGCAACAAAGTGATGTGCTGGGGTGGGCTGGTGGTGTAACACTAGAATCACTTGTCAGATTTTGTTTGTCCATCTGTCCATCCTTGCTTCCCCTTACACACACTCACACACATCTCTTCATTAATCACTTCCTTCTATTTTTTATCTCCCTTCTTGGATTTCAAACAAGTGAATTGTATAGTGGACATTTCTGCTCCACTGTAATATGTTCACCTACAACTAAATCCTTTGAAATATCCACCCACCCACTCCTACATTCGCATATTAGTATATAATGCCATCATTCATTGTTTACCTGACTTTGGTATATAATGCCATCAGTCTTTGTTTCCCCTGCCTGACTTTGGTATATAATGCCATCACTCATTGTTTACCTGACTTTGGTATATAATGCCATCATTCATTGTTTACCTGACTTTGGTATATAATGCCATCAGTCTTTGTTTCCCCTACCTGACTTTGGTATATAATGCCATCAGTCATTGTTTACCTGACTTTGGTATATAATGATATCAGTCATTGTTTCTCCTACCTGACTTTGGTATATAATGCCATCAGTCATTGTTTACCTGACTTTGGTATATAATGATATCAGTCATTGTTTCTCCTACCTGACTTTGGTATATAATGCCTTCAGTCTTTGTTACCCCTACCTGACTTTGGTATATAATGCGATCAGTCTTTGTTTCCCCTACCTGACTTTGGTATATAATGCCATCAGTCATTGTTTCTCCTACCTGACTTTGGTATATAATGCCATCAGTCATTGTTTACCTGACTTTGGTATATAATGCCATCAGTCTTTGTTTTATCCTACCTGACTTTGGTATATAATGCCATCAGTCTTTGTTTCCCCTTCCTGACTTTGGTATATAATGCCATCAGTCTTTGTTTTTCCTACCTGACTTTGGTATATAATGCGGTCAGTCTTTGTTTCCCCTACCTGACTTTGGTATATAATGCCATCAGTCTATGTTTCTCCTACCTGACTTTGGTATATAATGCCATCAGTCTATGTTTCTCCTACCTGACTTTAGTATATAACGCCATCAGTCTATGTTTCTCCTACCTGACTTTGGTATTGGTGTGTAGTAGATGTGTATGGCTCAAGTCACTACATGTAATACATGGAAAGTGGTAAACATGTATTATATGTCTACCACTCTCCATGTATTACATGTAGTGACTTGAGACATACACACCTACTACACACCAATGTAGTGACTTGAGACATACACATCTACTACACACCAATATAGTGACTTGAGACATACACATCTACTTCACACCAATGTAGTGCCTGGAGCCATACTCATCTACTACTCACCAATATAGTGCCTTGAGCCAAACACATCTACTGCACATCAATATAGTGCCTTGAGCCAAACACATCTACTGCACACCAATGTAGTAACTTGAGCCATACACATCTTCTGCACATCAATATAATGTCTTGAGCCATACACATTTACTGCACATCAATATAGTGACTTGAGACATACACATCTACTTCACACCAATGTAGTGCCTGGAGCCATACTCATCTACTACTCACCAATATAGTGCCTTGAGCCATACACATCTTCTGCACATCAATATAGTGACTTGAGACATACACACCTACTACACACCAATATAGTGCCTTGAGCCAAACACATCTACTGCACATCAATGAAGTGACTTGAGACATACACATCTACTGCACATCAATGAAGTGACTTGAGACATACACATCTACTTCACACCAATGTAGTGACTTGAGCCATACACATCTTCTGCACATCAATATAATGTCTTGAGCCATACACATCTACTGCACACCAATGTAGTAACTTGAGCCATACACATCTACTGCACATCAATGAAGTGACTTGAGACATACACATCTACTTCACACGAATACTGATGGCATTATATGCCAAAGTCAGGTAGGTGAAACATAGACTGATGGCATTGTATACCAAAGTCAGGAAGGGGTGGGGTGAATGAGTTAAGACAGAGATATGCTCTTACGTAAACCCGAGGCTAATTATAATGCCATCAGTCATTGTTTCCCCTTCTTGACTTTGGTATATAATGTCATCAGTCTTGTTTCCCCTACCTGACTTTGGTATATAATGCCATCAGTCTTTGTTTCTCCTACCTGACTTTGGTATATAATGCTATCAGTCATTGTTTCCCCTACCTGACTTTGGTATATAATGCCATCATTATTTGTTTCCAGGTGTTGCAAGAGCTATCTGACGTCTTTGAAGTTATAACAGCAGATTTTAAGCGGTTTCAAATGAGGTAATTTCCTTCTTGATTTTTATTGTCAGTTATCTTAATGCATCAATATCAGCATTTTTAGCTCACCTGCCCAAAGGGCAAGTGAGCTTATGCCATGACGCAGCGTCCGTCGTCCGTCAACTTTTCCTTTAAAACGCTACTTGTCCTTAGCGGCCCAGTAGATTTGGACCAGATATGGTCAGAAGCATCGTTGGGGGAAGGGGAACAAATTTTGTATAAATGGTGGGTGTGGCCCCCCTTGGGACTGAGCGGTGGGCCTAATAGGGGAAATATAGCAAATTCTTTAAAATCTTTCTCCTTCTGTAGGAATGAAAGGATTTGTTCCATATTTGGTCTGAAGCAACCTTGAGGAAGAGGAACCAATTTTGTATAAACTGTAGGTCTGGCCCCCCAGGGGCCTGAGGGGCGAGGCCCAATAGGGGAAACATAGCAAACTATTCTTTAAAATCCTTCTTCTTCTGAAGAAATGAAAAGGTTTGGTCCATATTTGGTGTGGGTCATCCTTTGGTAAAGGGTAACCAATTTTGTATAAATGGTAGGTGTGGCCCCCCTGGGGGCTGATGGGCGGGGCCAAGTAGGGGAAATATAGCAAATTCTTTAAAGTCCTTGTTCTTCTGTAGGAATGAAAGGATTTGTTCCATATTTGGTCTGAACATCCTTGGGTGAAGAGGAACCAATTTTGTATAAACTGTGGGTCTGGCCCCCCAGGGGCCTTAGGGGCGGGCCCAATAGGGGAAACATAGCAAATTATTCTTTAAAATCCTTCTTATTCTGTCTGAATGAAAGGATTTGGTCCATATTTTTTGTGGAGCATCCTTGGGCCAAGGGGACTCAATTTTGTATAAGCAGTGGGTGTGGTCTCCCGGCGGCAGAAGGGCGGGGCCCAATAGGAGAAAAAGGGGTAAAACCTTTAAAATCCTTCCTCGACCATCGGGATTAAGGGATTTTATCCTTATTTAGTCTGGAGCATCCTTGGGCCAAGGGGACTTACTTAATTTTGTATAAATAGTGGGTATGACCCTCCTAGGGGCATAGGGTTGGGGCTCTGTTTGAAGTTTGTTCTCGCTATATCTCAAGTACTGGATGGATCTTTCTGAAATTTCATATGTACTTACAGCACCTACCATTGAGTGCTATATCTTTACTTCATACCAATTATTTTAAACACATTCAGGTGAGCGATACAGGCCCTCTGGGCCTCTTGTTTAAATGAAATGTGGGATAAACGCTCTGCCGTAAATTATTTAATACATCTAAAAGAAATATTGGTCATATAGTAAGTGGTAGTTTTCAATGAAAACTATGGAATTTAACGTCAGAGTTTCGACTTGCATTTACTGCAAACTGTTCACCACTTAAATGTTTAGATTCTGCTATGTGATGTTATTGACACACCTCTGTTTGGTACTTCATGGTTAACTCATTCACCCCTGAAGACACATTTGAACTCTTCCAATCCAAAGTTTGGAAGAGTTCATTATAAAATTTCACGGGTGAATGAGTTAAGACAGAGATATGCTCTTACGTAAACCCGAGGCTAATATTATCATCTGTTCAAAGTGATGTTGTTGTGTGATATTCAAATGCCTAAGCAAATATGTCTTCTGCCAACAATTGGATGACTAATTCCATACAGGGAAACAAAGATGGCGTACAAGGTTGCTGGCTTCATCAGTACTCACAATTACCACGGTATATGTCGTTACTTATGAAAATAAGAACAGTATTGCTGGATTTCTCCAGTAAAAATATCCTAAGACTTGTGAGAACCTATTGGTGGTATTTAATCTTGATTCATTTTGCTTCTCATCTTTCAGAAAGTCTCAAACAAGAACTATGCCAGAATTGAAATATTTTGTGATTGCATTCAAAATCAATATGAAGGCGGGCCACTTTGAACGAGCATGGTAAGGGTTTCTAGTTTTTTCTTGACTATGTACAGAAAATCCATGTTATGCTATAAATAATTTGTACCCCTGTGATGTAGAGAAATCACAAAGCTCCAAATTGAGATAATTTTATGTAATTAGCAGGGTGGTCAAAGCAGTCAAATCTTATGACCAAGTAACCAGTTAATTGGTGTCTGACCGAGTAATCAGTTAATTGGTGTCTGACCGAGTAACCAGTTAATTGGTGTCTGATCGAGTAATCAGTTAATTGGTGTCTAACCGAGTAACCAGTTAATTGGTGTCTGACCGAGTAATCAGTTAATTGGTGTCTGACCGAGTTACCATTTAATTGGTGTCTGACCGAGTAACCAGTTAATTGGTGTCTGACCGAGTAACCAGTTATTGGTGTCTGACCGAGTAACCAGTTAATTGGTGTCTGACCGATTAACCAGTAAATTGGTGTCTGACCAAGTAACCAGTTAATTGGTGTCTGACCGAGTAAACAGTTAATTGGTGTCTGACCGAGTAAACAGTTAATTGGTGAACTTTGTAATGAAGGAATAAATAATTACAACAATTATTTCATTTTATTTTTAGCAAATGTATTATCGATAACATATATAACTGGTTAAACTACAAAATAGTAATTATAAACGTGATAGTGTAGTGACTAAGGTCAGACTCTCAACACCACATTATAAACGTGATAGTGTAGTGACTAAGGTCAGACTTTCAACATCACATTATAAACGTGATAGTGTAGTGACTAAGGTCAGACTCTCAACACCACATTATGAATGTGATAGTGTAGTGACTAAGGTCAGACTGTTAACACCACGTTATATACGTGATAGTGTAGTGACTAAGTTCAGACTCTCAACACCACATTATAAACGTGATAGTGTAGTGACTAAGGTCAGACTCTCAACACGACGTTATATACGTGATAGTGTAGTGACTAAGGTCAGACTCTCAAGACCACATTATAAACGTGATAGTGTAGTGACTAAGGTCAGACTCTCCACACTACATTATAAATGTGATAGTGTAGTGACTAAGGTCAGACTCTCAACACCACATTATAAATGTAATAGTGTAGTGACTAAGGTCAGACTCTCAACACCACATTATAAAAGTGATAGTGTAGTGACTAAGGTCAGACTTTCGACATCACATTATAAACGTGATAGTGTAGTGACTAAGGTCAGACTCTCAACACCACATTATGAATGTGATAGTGTAGTGACTAAGGTCAGACTCTCAACACCACATTATAAATGTAATAGTGTAGTGACTAAGGTCAGACTCTCAACACCACATTATAAATGTAATAGTGTAGTGACTAAGGTCAGACTCTCAACACCACATTATAAATGTAATAGTGTAGTGACTAAGGTCAGACTCTCAACACCACGTTATATAAGTGATAGTGTAGTGACTAAGGTCAGACTCTCAACACTACATTATATATTTTGCATGTTAACCTACATCAAAACTGACTTAACACATTACATCTAAAATCTATGCTCTCAGTGCAATACATTTAAAAATTACACAGGGCAATTTCTTTGCTTTATGTCTTTCAGAAACAAATTGAAACTTCTGACAATACAACCAACCTTTCCTGTTAGTATACAGAACGACAGTACACTGTACTAGGGTTAGAGATGTTTATGAGTATAAGTTCACTATAATTGTAACATTGTTTGTATATTTCAGGGCTATTTTTGAGATCATTGAGAACTGTGCTGCATTGAAAGAGGCTCAGTGTGTGTGAGTATCTCATATAATTGATTTCAATGTATTTATTTCATTTACTGATATTAAAATTAAAAACAATATTTATTTTTCTGTGGTTTGGATGGTTCCTTTAGATGCATTTTGTTTTTTTACCATTTTGGAATTTCCATCAGACTTTATTAGGTTAATTTCATATCACAACATAATTGACCATTGGCAGTATGGCACAAAATCACAAACAACTGGAAATATATTCCTGTGTTATAATTTGATGTTTTGTAACAATATTTTGAGTTGGTAGAATTATCATGAGGTTACTAAACGCTAGTGTAAAGATTCTATCGTAAGGACCTGCTGTAATATACCCAGGACTCTGATTAATGTGATTCTTTTAAAATTTTAGTGAACTGCTTCATCAATGTGTTCAAAGGGACGAAGAGAATAAAGCACAGGTAAGAATACTGACTGATGTAGGGCTTGTGACTTCTGATTGGTAGGTAAGAATGCTGGCTGACGAAGGGCTTGTGACTTCTGATTGGTAGGTAAGAATACTGACTGATGTAGGGCTTGTGATTGGTAGGTAAGAATACTGACTGATGAAGGACTTGTGACTTCTGATTGGTAGGTAAGAATGCTGACTGAGGAAGGGCTTGTGATTGGTAGGTAAGAATACTGACTGATGAAGGTCTTGTGATTGGTAGGTAAGAATACTGACTGATGAAGGGCTTGTGATTGATAGGTAAGAATACTGACAAATGAAGGGCTAGTGATTGGTAGATAAGAATACTGACTGATGTAGGGCTTGTGATTGGTAGGGAAGAATACTGACTGATGAAGGACTTGTGACTTCTGATTGGTAGGGAAGAATACTGACTGATGAAGGACTTGTGACTTCTGATTGGTAGTTAAGAATACTGACGGACGAAGGGCTTGTGACTTCTGATTGGTAGTTAAGAATACTGACGGACGAAGGGCTTGTGACTTCTGATTGGTAGGCAAGAATACTGACTGATGTAAGGCTTGTGATTGGTAGGTGAGAATACTGACTGATGTAGGGCTTGTGATTGGTAGGGAAGAATACTGACTGATGAAGGACTTGTGACTTCTGATTGGTAGGTAAGAATACTGACTGATGAAGGACTTGTGACTTCTGATTGGGAGGTAAGAATGCTGACTGAGGAAGGGCTTGTGATTGGTATGTAATAATACTGACTGACGAAGGGCTTGTGACTTCTGATTGGTAGGTAATAATACTGACTGATGTAGGGCTTGTGATTGGTAGGGAAGAATACTGACTGATGTAGGGCTTGTGACTCTGATTGGTAGTTAAGAATACTGGCTGACGAAGGGCTTGTGACTTCTGATTGGGAGGTAAGAATGCTGACTGAGGAAGGGCTTGTGATTGGTAGGTAAGAATACTGCCTGATGTAGGGCTTGTGACTTCTGATTGGTAGGTAAGAATACTGACTGATGAAGGGCTTGTGACTTCTGATTGGTAGTTAAGAATACTGACTGACGGAGGGCTTGTGACTTCTGATTGGTAGTTAAGAATACTGACTGATGTAAGGCTTGTGATTGGTAGTTAAGAATACTGACTGACGAAGGGCTTGTGACTTCTGATTGGTAGTGAAGAATACTGACTGATGTAGGGCTTGTGATTGGTAGGTAAGAATACTGACTGATGTAAGGCTTGTGATTGGTAGTTAAGAATACTGACTGATGAAGGGCTTGTAACTTCTGATTGGTAGTTAAGAATACTGACTGACGAAGGGCTTGTGACTTCTGATTGGTAGTTAAGAATACTGACTGACGAAGGGCTTGTGACTTCTGCTTGGTAGTTAAGAATACTGACTGATGTAGGGCTTGTGATTGGTAGTTAAGAATACTGACTGATGAAGGGCTTGTAACTTCTGATTGGAAGTTAAGAATACTGACTGACGAAGGGCTTGTGACTTCTGATTGGTAGGTAAGAATACTGACTGACGTAGGGCTTGTGATTGGTAGGTAAGAATACTGACTGTTGTAGGGCTTGTGATTGGTAGGTAAGAATACTGACTGATGTAGGTCTTGTGACTTCTGATTGGTAGGTAAGAATACTGACTGATGTAGGGCTTGTGACTACTGATTGGTAGGTAAGAATACTGACTAACGAGGACTTCTGATTGGTAGGTAAGAATACTGACTGATGAAGGGCTTGTGACTTCTGATTGGTAGGTAAGAATACTGACTGATGTAGGGCTTGTGTCTACTGATTGGTAGGTAAGAGTACTGACTAACGAGGACTTCTGATTGGTAGGTAAGAATACTGACTGACGTAGGGCTTGTGATTGGTAGGTAAGAATACTGACTGATGTAGGGCTTGTGTCTACTGATTGGTAGGTAAGAGTACTGACTAACGAGGACTTCTGATTGGTAGGTAAGAATACTGACTGATGTAGGACTTGTGATTGGTAGGTAAGAATACTGACTGATGTAGGGCTTGTGTCTACTGATTGGTAGGTAAGAGTACTGACTAACGAGGACTTCTGATTGGTAGGTAAGAATTCTGACTGATGAAGGGCTTGTGACTTCTGATTGGTAGTTAAGAATACTGACTGATGAAGGGCTTGTAACTTCTGATTGGTAGTTAAGAATACTGACTGACGAAGGGCTTGTGACTTCTGATTGGTAGGTAAGAATACTGACTGACGTAGGGCTTGTGATTGGTAGGTAAGAATACTGACTGACGAAGGTCTTGTGATTGGTAGGTAAGAATACTGACTGATGAAGGGCTTGTGATTGGTAGGTAAGAATACTGACTGAGGAAGGGCTTGTGATTGGTAGGTAAGAATACTGACTGAGGAAGGGCTTGTGATTGGTAGGTAAGAATACTGACTGATAAAGGGCTTGTGATTGGTAGGTAAGAATACTGACTGATGTAGGGCTTGTGTCTACTGATTGGTAGGTAAGAGTACTGACTAACGAGGACTTCTGATTGGTAGGTAAGAATACTGACTGATGTAGGTCTTGTGACTTCTGATTGGTAGGTAAGAATACTGACTGATGTAGGTCTTGTGACTTCTGATTGGTAAGTAAGAATACTGACTGATGTAGGGCTTGTGACTACTGAATGGTAGGTAAGAATACTGACTAACGAGGACTTCTGATTGGTAGGTAAGAATACTGACTGATGTAGGGCTTGTGACTTCTTATTAGTAGGTAAGAATACTGACTGACGAGGGCTTGTGATTGGTAGGTAAGAATATTGACTGATGTAGGGCTTGTGACTTCTTATTAGTAGGGAAGAATACTGACTGATGTAGGTCTTGTGACTTCTGATTGGTAGGTAAGAATACTGACTGACGAAGGGCTTGCGATTGGTAGGTAAGAATACTGACTAATGTAGGGCTTGAGACTCCGGAAATGGCGTCACAATCGAATAGGAACAATCAATGTGACGTCACGTCTTTGTGAAGTGGATGCAATTTGCATCATTTCAGAGGTGGCCAAGTGCAAAATATTCGTTTTAGATCACAATTATACTGTTTACTTGGTATTATTTAATAAAAAGAATCTGTCATTCATCTCCTTTCATATTAGATTGATGATATTTCCTATCTGCTCGCCAGAGGCTCACAAACATGAAAAATATAAACCTTGTATCGTCAATCTAATATGAAGGAAAACTTGTGACAGATACCCTATATATATATTCTGAAGAATCTCCTAGAAGAGATGAAAGTACTGAAAACTCGTTGTTGAGAATTTTTCTTCTTTTAATATATAAATGATCAACTGATGCCATATCATGTAACTGCAATTCTTCTGGATCAAATTTGATAGAATTTTAGACAATTTTCAGCTCACCTGACACAAATTGACATTTTTAGCCTATTGTGTGTGTGGCTCAGTAAACTGTGTTACATGAAAATGTTTTTGTGTAATTACTGTGAACGACCTACTTTAGCGCATTAACAAATTTTAACAGATTAGTGCATTGATGAATTGGCGCACCCACAAAATATGCATTAAGAATAATATGTTGGGATTTCAATTGGCACAATCATAATTTAGCGCAAAATTTTATGCGCAAAAAGCGCTAAAATTAGACTACTGCTAAAAAATATGCACTTCAGTACTTTTTAAAAATAAATTAATATACAGCATTTGATATAGCGCCCTATCTAGCTAACATAAGCCACTCTAAAGCACTTTACAGTACATAGATATACAATTTTATAAAGTCAATACAATTAGCATATATATATTAATCAATACCATAAACGTGTATTCATTCGGTTAATAGTAGTAACCTGGACTTGTGTACCAGTCGCTCATTCAAACCTAATCTCGACTAGAAAGTTTTTACAAGTATCAATGAAATGATTTAAAGATGTAAAGCTTTAACTTGAAAGTAACCACAAGTGATAATGTTTTAAAGTACATACAAATCAGGAAAATGAAATCATAAAATTAATCGTGATCTGCTTTCTTTTCAGCGGGTTGAAACTTACATGTTTTAAAGTACATACAAATCAGGAAAATGAAATCATAAAATTAATCGTGATCTGCTTTCTTTTCAGCGGGTTGAAACTTACATGAAAAACCGTCTATAATACAGACTTTGGTGTAAAACCTCTACAAAGATTGAAAATGAAGCAAAGATGATCTACCCAATGCGGGTCTCCTATATGTTGGGATTGTTCAGTTGGACGGTACATATGGAATAGGGTGCCATAACAAAGGGACCATCTTTTTTATCTATACTGTAGATGTCTTGTATAAAGTAAAGGATTAGTTAAACTGGTTTTCAAATGTGTTGACCACTCATTTCTTACATCTCTTAATAAGAATACACAGTGGCACTCCTTCCTATTGAATTGTTTGTGCTACACATTTTATAACAAGGGAACTCTCAAAATGGGGATTGTGTCAATTCAAACCATTGATATGTTTACTTTTTTACAATCAAGCCACTATTCATCTGGTGGCCCCAAAGTAAAGTCGTGGATGTAGGGTAATGATTTGTACATCTCTGTACGCAAGTTTTCAAGTCATACAGCTTTTTCACAATTGAGCCACATTGCTGAGATCACAAGTGACAACATAATAAGGTTCCGCTGTCTAGTAGTTGGTCTGTGGTAACAAAGCCCCGAAGTAATTATCAAGTCTAAACATTACTGGTCTGTATAGTTTGATAAATAAGCACCAAAGTAATTAACAAGTCTAAACTTTACTTGTCTGTATATAGTGTATGGACTTTGGTAACAAGGCAACAAACTAATTAACAAGTCTAAACTTTACTTGTCTGTATATAGTGTATGGACTTTGGTAACAAGGCACCAAACTAATTAACAAGTCTAAATATTACTGGTCTGTATATAGTGTATGGTCTTTGGTAACAAGGCACCAAAGTAATTAACAAGTCTAAATATTACTGGTCTGTATATTGTGTATGGACTTTGGTAACAAGGCACCAAAGTAACTAACAAGTCTAAATATTACTGGTCTGTGTATAGTGTATGGACTTTGGTAACAAGGCACCAAAGTAATTAACAAGTCTAAATATTACTGGTCTGTGTATAGTGTATGGACTTTGGTAACAAGGCACCAAACTAATTAACAAGTCTAAATATTACTGGTCTGTATATAGTGTATGGACTTTGGTACCAAAGGCCCTCTGTTGTTGACAGAGTAAAATCACTATGGAGTATATGAACTATGATTTGTGGCAACAAGGCCCCACACAAATTAACAACTGAAAAAATAACTTATATACTGGTAGTGTATTTACTTTGGTAACAAGACCTAATAGTAATTGACACGTGTAATTACTCTATGGACTTTGGTAACAAGACCTAATAGTAATTGACACGTGTAATTACTCTATGGAGTTTGGTTACAAGACCTAATAGTAATTGACAAGTGTAATTACTCTTATGGACTTTGGTAACAAGATCTAATAGTAATTGACACGTGTAATTACTCTATGGACTTTGGTAACAATACCTATCAGTAATTGACACGTGTAATTACTATATGTACTTTGGTAACAAGACCTTATAGTAATTGACAAGTGTAATTACTCTATGGACTTTGGTAACAAGACCTAATAGTAATTGACAAGTGTAATTACTCTATGGACTTTGGTAACAAGACCTAATAGTAATTGACAAGTGTAATTACTCTATGGACTTTGGTAACAAGACCTAATAGTAATTGACAAGTGTAATTACTCTATGGACTTTGGTAACAAGACCTAATAGTAATTGACAAGTGTAATTACTCTATGGACTTTGGTAACAAGACCTAATAGTAATTGACAAGTGTAATTACTCTATGGACTTTGGTAACAAGACCTAATAGTAATTGACAAGTGTAATTACTCTATGGACTTTGGTAACAAGACCTAATAGTAATTGACAAGTGTAATTACTCTATGGACTTTGGTAACAAGACCTAATAGTAATTGACAAGTGTAATTACTCTATGGACTTTGGTAACAAGACCTAATAGTAATTGACAAGTGTAATTACTCTATGGACTTTGGTAACAAGACCTAATAGTAATTGACAAGTGTAATTACTCTATGGACTTTGGTAACAAGACCTAATAGTAATTGACAAGTGTAATTACTCTATGGACTTTGGTAACAAGACCTAATAGTAATTGACAAGTGTAATTACTCTATGGACTTTGGTAACAAGACCTAATAGTAATTGACAAGTGTAATTACTCTATGGACTTTGGTAACAAGACCTAATAGTAATTGACAAGTGTAATTACTCTATGGACTTTGGTAACAAGACCTAATAGTAATTGACAAGTGTAATTACTCTATGGACTTTGGTAACAAGACCTAATAGTAATTGACAAGTGTAATTACTCTATGGACTTTGGTAACAAGACCTAATAGTAATTGACAAGTGTAATTACTCTATGGACTTTGGTAACAAGACCTAATAGTAATTGACAAGTGTAATTACTCTATGGACTTTGGTAACAAGACCTAATAGTAATTGACAAGTGTAATTACTCTATGGACTTTGGTAACAAGACCTAATAGTAATTGACAAGTGTAATTACTCTATGGACTTTGGTAACAAGACCTAATAGTAATTGACAAGTGTAATTACTCTATGGACTTTGGTAACAAGACCTAATAGTAATTGACAAGTGTAATTACTCTATGGACTTTGGTAACAAGACCTAATAGTAATTGACAAGTGTAATTACTCTATGGACTTTGGTAACAAGACCTAATAGTAATTGACAAGTGTAATTACTCTATGGACTTTGGTAACAAGACCTAATAGTAATTGACAAGTGTAATTACTCTATGGACTTTGGTAACAAGACCTAATAGTAATTGACAAGTGTAATTACTCTATGGACTTTGGTAACAAGACCTAATAGTAATTGACAAGTGTAATTACTCTATGGACTTTGGTAACAAGACCTATCAGTAATTGACAAGTGTAATTACTCTATGGACTTTGGTAACAAGACCTAATAGTAATTGACAAGTGTAATTACTCTATGGACTTTGGTCGACACGTCTATGCACCATACTTTAATAGGGAACTGTTACTTTCGCAGTAGTATAGATGATAAACAGCAGTAGGTTTACTATTTACAATCGGTCCTGATGCGGGCTGTACTACATACAGTATATAGAACTGGTCATCGGTGTTCTGATCATCTAATTTTATGTTTGGGTGTTTGAATTTTGCCAAAGTATAGTAAATTTCTAGATCATTTTTTTTACTCTAGGAATTTTACATGTTTTATTGTAAAAGTTTGAATATTTAAGTTCTGATAACAGAATGTTTTGTATTGTCTTTGAGTCACCTAAACTCCACCTTATGACATTACTTCATTATTTGTCCATGGCATTTAAGTGAACAGATCGAAAAAGAATGATTTGAAAGATTGAAAGTATCGGTGAAAGTGAAGACAATAAAATATGCTATATTTACAAATTGTTGTTTGTGTTGTCGGTCTGACAGTTGGATATTCAGATGTTGTGACAAAATTGTCTTCGTGAAGAGATTCTGTCCGAGTGTTGGACATTCAGATGTTACAACAAAATTGTCTTCGTGAAGATATTGGAAATTAGATAAAACACCATTTATTTTACAAGAGTTTCGGTGAATGAAATGTGTTAGCTGACTTGTACATCAAAATTTCCTAGAATGAAAACAGGTTTTCTGATCATAAAAGCAACCATCATCTACATTCAAGTTTAAATTTGTATAAAGTATAAAGATTCAGCAGATCAAAATTTTTCAAAACTTCTCACTTTATTAGTATATGCATCTCATTACTGAATCCAGTCATCGCTTGCTTTGTGAAATGCAAATTTCCCCCTTCAAATGTTTGAGATACCTGAAAATTTACAAATACTTTTTTTCTACAGACAAACTATCCATATCAAGTCAGCAATTGTGTTGCAGTTCATACAAAATGAATAGCACAGTACATTTGGTGCATCATTACATTTTATTTTTTTACAGTAGAAAAGTGTTCAAAAGACAATCAAACACCCTTGTGTGATGCAGACCCAGAAATCACAACACTCACAATAAGATTTAAGTTTAGCACTTGGCAAAACCTGAGCCCATATTCATGAAACCGTTATCATGCTCAAACCAACTTTTTTGGTTACTCTATTAAATCATTTAAAAAAAAAAAAAAGTCAAATGTCAGCATTGAAAACAGTATTTGGCTTGAAGTATCTTTAAGAAAAAATTCCAAATCATTAACAAAATAATATTTGTTTATTAATTTATAACCGGAACAAGAAATTCAGCTTGAGCACAAAATACATGCTTGAGTATGAGAACGGTTTCATGAATACGGGCCCAAGTGTTTGATCATTGTATTACTCAATGACATATGAAATTGTGCATTTCGATTAGTTTCCCTTGTGACTGACCAACTTTCATTAGAGTTATCCTGCCACTAATTGTCATTCTCTCGGACATTTCGTAATATACTGTGTATCACTGAAAGTAGGCCCGATTGAAAAAAGACAAAACTGAAACTGGATATAATTTTTTATTGATAAATGAGGCTTAAAGGAATAACAACCTTGACAATTGCAAAACAAATCGTCTTAGGACTGCACCAATGTTTGAACATTATTGTCCACTGTACATTGGTTTTATAAAATAGAAATAAAAAATTTCTCTTAGTTATTTAACCATACTTCAAAACAGAAAGACTTTTTTTTAGTTTGTACTTAATGAACTGTCAAGTGGTATCAATACCCTCTCTCCATATGACATGGGAAAAATCAACCGTAGGTCAGTTTCGAGAAGACATATAGCCATTGATTAAGATTTGTAATCAAAACATTGACTCAAGAAAAGGAAAGACAGTTCATTTAAAGGATAAATGCCACATCAAATAATATTCAAATCCTGATAAGCTCATCGAGTAGGAAATGCAAATATTCAAAAGATTTATTTTGAGACACATTTAAAAATTTACAAATATTTTCGTGCTTGTTTTTATAAGATGATTCTACATCCTCATGTATTTAACTAAGCTATAAGTTTCAATCTTTTTGAAAATATGTTTTAAGATTTTGCATTAAGTTGGGGATGAGCTGATCAGAAAATTTACAGTTTTCTTTTTGTGAAACTCTTATGAAAAGAAGATAGATTTCACAGTAAAGTAGTAGTGCTTATCCTTAAGTACAGATATAGGAAAAAGAATATGATACAAGAGTTTCCCAAAGCAAATTATGTACACAACACTTCAATTTAATAATTTCAAAAACCTTTCTTCATCGAGTAGTATTCATTTACATGTAAATCTTGTATGATTGTGAAAATAAAAACAAACCTACATTTTTTTTAATAATTTGTCAAGAGTTATTGACTTTGATGCAAGAAAGCAAACAATGATATATGTATCAGACTTCCATAGGGTACATTACAGTACATAAACTCTATGTCAGTCAGATCCATCAAGCTATTCACGCCATGTTCAGGCCATGTACAGACTGGGAGTCCCAGAGTTGTACAAAGCTGAACCGTTTCATACTAGCGAGGCCAAGATGTCCAACTTGCCAAGAAAAATATGAATGAAACATCCTGAATAGCATTGTGCAACATACTAGTTTAGTTGTCATATCTAATATATGATCATTTTTTTTTTTACAAGGTCATATCTTTGACAAACTTTATCATTATTAAGAAAGTTCCAGTTTTACTAAAATGCCCCAACAGGACATACAGGGATCATTGCAAACATAGCATTGTCTGAAATTATATCCATTGTTTCCATAACAATCTATAGGTGCAATCCTGATGATTATTTGTTTGTTTAACAGTAAAATATGTGGAAACTGAAAATAACAAAACGCCCTGTTGGAAGTATTCTAATACTCTTCAACACCTGGGCTGTGTTTAGTAAAGAAAATTATATCCGATTGTCAACTACAAAATACACCAATGCCAAAGAAATTTCTGCAATGTTATCCTGTTGATCAAAAGCATTATGCAAAGTCTGCATACTGTCCAATTAATATGAAAAATCTGAAAGCTTGAATGATTCAACAGTAGTCATTACCCATTGAAAATTATTAAAAAGATGAACTTCATATGCAAATTTGATAAAAATAATTACAACCCTTCACAAATTTGAAAATGAAATAATAATTTTCTATACCATCAACCAGACTTAAACACACCCAAGACCTCCTCAAGGATCAATAGAATCTCTTATCCTGTGAATAACTGAACCCTCGGGGGAAGATTCTTCAGTTGCCAAACACAAGGCTTTATGTTTTTCCTCTTACCCTGTTCACCCATTGTGTATCATATAGGGACCACGGAACCAAATCAAATATAGATTGTGGGGTTTTCCCTTTTGGGCAGAAGATTTAATAGGAAGGTGAATGCCTCGGGGCCTGCTGCTTATGTGTGGGTTGAGCAATATATATAGATGTAATATGCATAAAAAAAATATTAAAAGTTTGCTTTTGTCTGGTTTTTTTTTTATTAAGTGTGTAATTTTGGTTGATTTTTGGTGCCAAATTCAATACAAGATGACGGCCCCCATATAAAAATAGTTCAAATAGGCAGAATTTTTAAATATTTCATTTACAGTTGTGCGAGATGATATTCTTCAAAATGAGGGCAGGTAAACCAGTGTGGATAACCCCATTTAACCAGGACAGTGGTAAACGTTAACACTATCGTCTATGGAAAATCATTTGGTTCTGCCATCCCTATACATAATGTAATGTTAACGTTACAGGCTAAATTCAGGGTCGACGTGACGTGACGATGCATTGTTGATGTCACATCATACAATTGTTATGAATAGGGGTAATCCCACCCGTCTCAACCCTAAGGTGAGACAATATCTCGGAACGGGAAAAGTGTGGATACACCTGTCCAGGGTAAGAGAAAGACAGAGACAAAGAATTGATGAGTGATGTGGCAAATGTGATGGAAGAGGATTTTATTTATTTTTTGAAAAAAAAAATCTCCTATACTGAAGAACTTCAATGCAAGACTTATTTGTGACTTTCTGAAAATATAAGTGAGCTCGCTCACAGGAAATCTTCTGGTGACAACATACTACAAGAAGCCCAGGGGTCTTTATAGCTCACCTGGATTTTTTTTTTTCAATTTTAAGCCTGTTGACATCTATGCTCATCAATATGAGCTGTAATAGGGACTGCAGCTGTTAGTCGTGCAGAAGGATTAGGATTTTTAAGCGAAAAAAGCTTAATTACAAACATTTTAAGCCCTGCCCCTCTGGCCCCAGCGGATGTTCAATCTTCACTTAAGGTAAACCTCCAGTCAGATGGAACAAACTTAAATAAATACTGTCAATCACGATCAAATAACATGAAAATACAGCCGCAATAATAAAGAGTTCAAACAATCCGAGCCAACATTAGTAACAATCACAACAAACAGTCAAGTCCTTGATATGAGACAGCAAAAGCAGTACGTGTTTTCTTGAGTATTGACGGGAGTTCAATTGCATTTGATCAGAATGTGGAGGGTGAATTTAAACTACAGTTACGGATTATCTGTTGGGTCGACCACCCAGTCAAACCTGTTTGCTTTCGCACATGTACAGGTAACATATTTATAAAGTTATAGATCAGTGATCGGTGGCTAGGTCGCAATCTTATACTCTAATTGTAGATACAGTAGTATCATTACAGTACACACGTGTCTGTCAGCGATGTGACATTAAGGTTCCACACCCCGTACTAATAGGATCTTATAAATGGTCGGGCTCGAAAATTTTCGCAAGAAAGAAACTTAATCAGCGTTAACATGTGGCAGATTTATGTACAAATCATACGTCTCTGTCGATTACAGTCGATGTGAAAATTGATCAGTACGTCTTTTTTGTATTCGAACAATCCGAAATGTAGGTAAGAAGAGTTCCATCTACCGTTGAATAGAAAATCATTTTTTTTTTTTTCAAATATCTTAAAATTTCTGCCTATTAGAATTAACTGGAGGTTTACCGTAAACAAAATATGATTGCCTTGCCCAGTCGGGTTTCAGACCAAATATGGAGAAGTAGTCTTTTAAAGGCTTAAATTCACCTGTTTGCTTTGATTGGTCCCTTCTTCTCAGCCCCAAGGAAGCCACACACTTCAATTCTATAAAAGGGCTCAAGGATGCACTAGAGCATTTTTGAAATCAGATCAGTTGTTCCGAAAGATAGTTTTTTCAAGGAAAAAGTAGACTGACAATGAAGACAATGGACAGCACACCATGGCATAACCTCAAAGGTCCGTTGGACCTGGTGAGCTGTAAATCCTTAGTGAAGTGGGCCAGATACAAGGCTCCTCTGTAGTTATAGGGGTTGATGTACCCTACAGACATGGAGACATTAGTACACCATATGTTATCACTTCTAAGAAGAGAAATGATTAATATACATGCTTTTGATTAGCGTATTAAATACAAATGTCACATTGCTTGATGTTCAGATTTAATGAGATTGTAAATATGAACATTAGTAAGATAAGTCTTTGACTCAAAATGATATCAAGTGGAAAAGAAAAAAAAACATTATTATTATCATTTTTCAATTGTGTGTGAGAAATTGTTCTCGTGTTTTTCTCAAGGGAAATTGAGAGAAGATGAACTGATCACACCCATTTTAAAATTCACAAGGAACCTAGGATGTCTGCTTTTTACAGCCATGTCTTATCATTGCAAGCAAACTCAAAAGCAACTGTTAAGTGTTGCACAAAAAATATCCTACATTTCTGTGAAGCCTTAACCCTTTCACCACTATAGACCATAATGGACTCATCCAGATGAATGTACGGTAGAGTCTACTCAAGTTACCTAGTGGTGAAAGGGTTAACCCAGAACAACAGACATAAGTACCAAGACAAAGCAGCAATATGGTGGGGTTCACACACAAACGATTGAACGAGAGAAAAAAGAGATAGCATACAGTTGAATACATAATATATATCATTAAATGTACATGGTAAGTTATACACTACCATTTTTGATAATACAGTTTTGTTTTTATGTACTCAACAGACTTAAGATTTCAAGTTTTGATGAACAACACTACAGGAATGCATTGGACTCTGTTAATTGATGAAGAAAACATAACAAACATGTGGCATAGCAGTAAACTTCTACAATCACAAACGTCAAAGAAAAACTTAACAATACATGAACACCTCCCTTTAAGACCACCTGACTATAAAGATCACATTTAAAATACTGAAAATGGTGTTTTCTATCTACCATAACTGTCTATAAAGGCTATATTAAGAAATTGAAGGATCTCTGCCCCACTGCTGGAAAAACATTAGAGAGTTCCACTTTATCTTTTGTACCTATAGTAACCTCCCCTTAATTTTGTTTTGGATCCAACTGTAGCGAGAGTGGGAAAGTATGAACAACAATCAACAAGGCAGTTCAGTTGGTTAGAGTGACAGTATACTGAATCTAGGTCCAGGCAGGCACACGCTGTACTATAAATGATGTGCATACATGACAAGCTCATCGTCTAACCATTGAGAGTAGGAGATTGGATATCCTTGTGTGCTATCTGGTGGCTTTCCAGCACCATACTGAAGTGTTTAATATATTTAATAATAAGATTTTCTTTGTTTTGGTTTCAGAAATCTTAAAAATAACAAAAATAAACTGATTGTTACTGATACAACAGTATTGTCGGGGGAAAAAATAAAATGAAACATGGAAAAAAAATTATTTAGCATAATACATTTTCATGAACATTTCATTTTTCAACAGAGCTCAGAACTACAAAATCTCACAACTTGCCTGTTATGAGAATGCATTGTGAAGCTATCACATTCAAAATAGTACATTGGAGGATTTTAGATGTGCATGCAACTGCTTATTTGCTTAAATGGCAGCTACACACCTGCCAGGGAAAAGTTTTAAGAAACGTTTGTTATCTCCCTTGGGCAGTCCTTATAGACAGGTTTTCTCCCTGGGCAGTCCTTTATAGACAGGTTTGTTATATCCCTTGGGCAGTCCTTATAGACAGGTTTATCTCCCTTGGGCAGTTTTATTATAGACAGGTTTGTTATCTCCCTTGGGTAGTCCTTATAGACAGGTTTGACAGCAACTAAAAACTTATTGTTAAATTCATCTAAAAGAATGATTGTCCAGACGTAAAGTTTTCCTGATTAACTAAGCCCAGATTTACGATGTTTCACTGTATTATATATATTGTAAAACCATTAATTAGAAGTTTTTCAAGTTACACAGTGTTTCCCAGTACATACATAGTATAGCACCACCTGTCTGATCCCACTATATGTAATACCTGGAATAAGGGAGATTTATTTAACAACTGCTGGTTACAGGAAACATAATCCCTTACCAAAACCACATATCATACAATAGAATTCTAACAGTGAAATAAAAACATTTCTGCTACATCACAGAAGAAATTATGCAAAAAGAAAAACATCTTTTTTCTTAAAGTATGCATAAAACACACAAGAGAGCAAAACATTATGCGTTTTAAAGTCCATCTTCAGTCTTAACCAAGTGGAAGAGTAACCACTGCATGTTGTGACATGTTCCACACTGCAGAGATTACAGCAATGGACCTACTAGTGGAATGGTTCCACGAAAGTGCCAACAAGATGTCCATAGATCTTTAACGGAAGAGTCATTTTCCTCATATCATCTCAATTTTTTTCTCCATATCTTTAGACAATATCTAACACCATTTTCATACACATTAAATGACTCTTGTGTTCACATGTTATATTATTGAAGCTGTTTCAAAATAAAAAGTGTGTATGTCCCTAAGTCTATAGAAAAGATCCTTAGTTCTAACCAATACCAGAGGACATGGCAACAAACATGTATGCTCAAGTCCTTAAAAAAGATTAAAAAAGAAAAAGAAAATGAAGAAAAATTCATAACTAATATATAAACAAAAGTGATAACAACATTTCAGAAAAACAATAAAAGGATGTATTTTCATTAACAGTTTTATAAAACCCATGGTAAATGTGCCTGTGAATGTGTGTAACAAAAAAAAAAGTTAGATATATTCCACTATGTAACATGTAAAACTAGGGGGTTATTCAAAAAATAATTATAGGAAGATGGGGCAGACAAGCAGACACCCTACAACCTACTTTCATATTTTTGCTAAAGCCAACCATACAAATGTTGATAAACCTTTTGATAGCCCCTCCACCTATATATTATCAAAGTTTAGTGCCTCCTTGCACAACCTCTCAAATATATTCATATTTGGAAGTCATTTATTGAATAAGATGCCAAAGGATTTCAATTTGCCTCCATTTATTGTAGAGTATTGTAATGTCACCGACATAAATCAGTACAATATAACATAAAAATACTCTGGCAATGTGTATGTTTATCAAGATGTGTCAGTTTTCATCGTTCAACACAGTGTGGAAACATTTGTATACTGTAGGGCATGTGACACAATTTCAGTTTGCAACCCTCTGCCATCCTAAGAGGTACTCGCATAAACAATTTGGCAAGTATAGGTGAGAGAGTAGAAGACACTAGTATATGACCCAGAAAAAGTGTTGCACGATGAACTAACGACCATAAAGGATAAAGTGGGGCACAAAATCAGATTATACTTTGAAACACTCTTTCATCTCGTAAGGAATTTCTACATAAACTTTGTGAGTTGTAGAAGAAAGAGTATACAGTAAAACCCCACTTCCTCAAACTCGGTTTACTTGAATACCCCTCATTCGTCTTAAGTTTGTTTTGTCCAGATCGAGTTCGTACATATTCTTTGTACAGTAACCCTGGATTAGTCAGACCGTTATTCCTCCAATTCCCAGTATTCCTTGAACAAAAATTTGTCCGAAGCTCTTTATTGTCATAGTGTTAATCCAACCTAAACAGGTGTGACATGTCACGCTCGACAGATATTTTGCCTGTGTAGCACATTTACCGGTACTGTGAAAATGCTTCGGGTGAAGGCTACAGTCTACCGTCTAGGATTTACGTTTCATTGCTTTATATGCACATGTCTAATTTTATATCAGAAAATGTTTCACATCGAACACTGTTTATATCAGATTTTTTTTTTTTTATCTGATTTAATGTTGCAAATCTTTATTTATGTTCCTTTTATATTTGTTTCACTACTCATAGCTATCGCCGACATGCTTAAGAATAGCATGCGTATTGTTTTACAATACGTACGCATGTTTAATAATTATCACTCTAGATTTGACAGATAAATACTTGATGATCTAGGACCAACCTTTAAACACTTGATCTTGGCCTCAAAAGTTTGAGTAAGTGGGGTTTTACTGTACTGTATATACCCCAAAATGAAACACAGACTGACTAATAAAGTATAGATCCTCCTGTTAGCTCCTCTGGTTGTACTGGTGGGGAACAAATCATCAGGATTGGAAACCATAAGATAACATTTTTTGTTTTATATAATATAAAGTTCAGCTCGGCTATCTACCATTGAGAAAATCAACTCTCTGTTCTTCAAATTACTGAAGAAGAAGTGAACTCATAAGTGACAAGGTCGTAGGGGGAAAAAAGATCCCATCATGGATATAATTTCCACGACAGTCATTTCAGAACATCTAGTGCAAGGCTTTAGACCACTCACAATATATCTTATAACTTGCCTTTAGACACATTCAATTTAAACGAAATAATATATGTAACTTCTATTAAGATAAGAGTCAATCAAATCTCTTAGTATTGCAAACTATATCTCCTCTTTTGATTTTTTCTTCTAAGATTTGAATCACCTAAAAAATATCTAAACTTAACAAAAATACAATTTTAATTACACTAAACTACAGTTTCATTACATGTAATTGGTAGAAAAGGCATCATAATTGTGTTCATACAATCAATGTTTCTAAAGGATCATAGAATGTGATGATGCTGTGGTATAAACTAAGACCCAAACACCATTGGACATACTGTATTCTCCTTGACCACACAAGTTCCATAGAGAGATGGAAATACCAGTGGATGAATTTTTTGGGAGGATTATGGTCTTAGCTTTCTAGCCCCATATTAGGTTTTCTAGGTGCACTCCGATTGATTCCTGTATTACTTCTGTTCGCAGAAGGTTAACTGTTTATTATAATTATATAATATATATATAGACTCAGATTTACTTTGAAAAGGTATTGTACACTTACTGTTAAGGCTAAGATTGAATTGGTTATCATTTAACAGCAGCCAAACAACTTGGCATTCAATTCTAACAATTCATCTCAATGAATAAAAAACAAAAATAAAAAAATAAAAAAAAATACACAGTTGTAGGTAATATAAGAAAAATAATCCACAATCTTGTGATCAAATTGTAGGTTTCCTACTTAAAATCTTCATACATGTGTTCAACATTGTTGTCGTGGTTAAAAGGGTGAAGTTATAAACCAACACATATATTCAAACTGATAATACAGGATAACCTTGGTACACAATGATACTCAAACAAAACAAACCACTCGGAATAAGAGCCAGAAGAAAACTGTTACTATATCACAGTTAATTGTGATCCATGAAATATGAGACTTGTTTGAAGCAATTACTATTTATTTTTTTGCATATAGAAAGCGTTCTGTCTCCCATATTAATTGTGTAAACACCCATCACTGTAGAAGTAAACTGCAGAAAATGGAAAAGTTTTGCCATTACGTTTTCACCCTTTCTAGATCAATATTAAGAAGAGGGTGATTTCGAAAAATATATATATATATATAATGGTAAGTATCAACTCAAAATTACTGTATGGTAACCAGTACTGGTTACCTGGTGGATTGTGGCCTGGTAGAAATGAGAGATTAATTTATTCTATATGTTTTGTGACCTGGTAGAAATGAGAGATTAATTTATTCTATATGTTTTGTGACATACTGTTTCATCAAGAAGGCATTTCTTCTGCATGGAATACTTGTAGACAAATTCAAAACTGGCTGATTTCATCTACAAGCTGAAGATGTGACGAGGCAGTAAGACAGTGACCTTACACCAAACCTATCAAAGGTACGGTGTACCAACATGTGTCTACACATCTTGTGTCGGAGTGTTATACAGATTTTCTAATACAACCGATTGGTTAATATTACAACACATGGGATTTGCTCACATCAACACGTGTCTCATTTTCTTCTTGAAACGTCTCAATTGTCTAACTGTAAATCCACCTGGGTCTATATGTTTGGTTGATTGTCCATTTACAAATACCAGGCAAACAGATGTATTCTTGAATGCAGTTGGTATCGATCAGCAGCCGGTAGAATCAATCTCTTGGTCTGCTTCGGTAATCCGCCATAAAAACTTCACCATGAAGCCAAATCACTCTCGTCTCTATTTGAATGAAAACAGAGTATTATTGATCAAATTTATCCGCATGCCTCGTCTCTATTTGAATGAAAACAGAGTTTTATTGATCAAATTTATCCGCATGCAATTTCTACAGATGTAGACAACAAAAATGATGAGCATTCTGTAGCATAAATTGGACAGAAATTATTTACCAAAAATACTGTCCATGGTATTAAACTTACCTGGTAGAAATGAGAGATTAATTGTTCTATGTGTTTTGTGACATACTGTTTCATCAAGAAGTCAAAATTAATTAATTCATTGACATTAATAAGCCTCCTTATTCTTTGAAAACACAAGCTAATCAAGGAACAGTAACAAGTCAGATCCAAACTCGTTAATTAGAGTAGAAAATGTTGCAATGAAATAATGTTGACAGTGATATTGGTATCAACTAATTAAGACGTCACACTGAAGTGGTGTAGACACTGGTATCAACTAATTAAGACGTCACACTGAAGTGGTGCAGACACTGGTATTAACTGATTTAAACAATGTTGTATTGAAACTAAGTGGACACATTGAAATGTGGAAATTACAGTGAATACAGCAGTGGTACAGAGAAAGTTTAATTTGTTTCTAGTACTTTAAAATTCAGTATTTTTGTAACATTAACCAACACTTTAAAAGTACTCGGTCAGATCTGAGGAATTTCCTGACTACAAAATGACTCTGAATAACTGTCTCCTTTTTCCTTTGTTCTTGTTTTAAATTCAAGATAGCTATAGGCCTACATACTTCCTTGAAACTCTTTACTGGTTATTGCCACAGGATGAAAAAAGCAAACATTTAGCACTTGAAATGATACTCGGTTACAAGTTTAGTCTACCAGTACAAACGAAACTTGAAACATGAAATCTGTATAAGGTTTTTCCTGACTTGAATTCAGCTCAAGTAAAGAAACAAAGTTTGAGAATGCTAACATTTTTACAAATACTGGTCCCTAGTTTATTATTTCATGGGTGATAACTACTCTCCAAACTTGACAATTACCTCTAACCCTTCTTTTCCTTTTTGTTTAACTCCAGTAGTTGTGCCTCGAGAGCAGCAATCTGTTGCTTGATGGAGTCGGCCTCATCTGGGCTGGGAGGCTGAGCTCCAGCTTCTGAAACAGATTGAAATAACAACGAAATCTATAAATTTTCACAGAATCAACTTACACATCGGTTGCCATAGCAACAAAATAACCGAAAAATCTAGGACAGACATGGATTAAGCGTCAGAACACAACAAACTCTCGACCATATATAGCAACTCACTGTAGCACAGCAACCCAAAATATCAGATTTACATAGCAACTCACTGTACCTAACATATTCACATATTATATAAGTATTGGAAAAAACGTCTCATTCAATACCATCCATTTGTCAAATTTAGGAACATTTTCACAAATGGATGTTATTTGTGATTTGACAACAAACAATACATTTAATAGTAACACGAGTATCTCTATTGACAATCTTTCTGTTCAGCCAGTTTCTGACATGATTGACCTTAATGTACTGATGAGTCATAATAATTACCATATAGATAAATAAATATTTAGTATTCTGATAACAGGTTTAAACAAACTTGTGCGTTTTAGAGTTAATTTCACATTTGACTCACCGTCCGGTGGTAAACTGAGCTCTGCTTGAGCCCTCTTAGCAAATCCAGCTTGAACCAATTGATCGGAGACTTTAACATCCCCTTCACTCAGCTCCACCATGTACTGACTGCCCACCTTACCAAGGATCTGGACCGTCAGTCTCTTGTTGTAGAATGTCTCAAGCTTATTGGAGGCCTCTCTTGTCCAATTTGTGTCTAACGGACTCAAACCTGCCAAGAAATAATATTGATTTTATTGTTGTACCTAGTGCTACACTGGAGAGCACCGATATTTTACTAATTTCTTACTGCTTTTCTTTTCTTATGCTTTATTTAAGGCATGAAAAAATATGTGCAAAATAAACTGAACAAGTCGGTCAGGACTACCGACTGTGACCAGTTATGCAAAATTCAAACCAAAAAAGTATATTATTGAAACAAGATCACAAAATATGACCAAAAGAAAGCAATACTAGTACATGTACTTCAAATTTGCATAGTATACTGGGGGGGACCTTACCTATTTTTATCATAGAACAGCCGTACCGAAGGGGGGGGGGGGGACCCTCTCCATTTTTATATATGAAACAGCTTTACTTCTGAGATATAGCTGGTGTTCAATGTTAACAGCTAAGGTCATTTAAGGATGTGCCTCTATATCAGCATGTGTGTAGTGTGTGCATGCTTTTGTGTGTGTATGCAGGAGACAGGTGTGCTTGCCTCCTTGTTGTCGCGCAGATCTGATGCCAACTTTATAGTGCTATCACACTGAAATACCATACCAGGCACCCAGCACAGCAATCCACCCAGTCACATTATACTGACAACGGGTGAACCAGTTGTTGCCTTTCCACTGAATGCTGGGAATAAGTACCATTTTTAAGGACTATGGTATATCCCGGTCTGGGGACAGAACCCATTGCCTTCCTTGCCTGGGCGAACGCTCAACATTAAGGCCAAAAGTGAGGTGTTGTCAAGCAAGGGCTTAGGCGCTAGGAAATAAAAGGTTGTTGGAAGTAGAAAGAAAGATAAAGATCCCAAATATTGCAATGGGTGCAGCAGATTTTTTTTGGTCTCTTGGTCCCCAAATAGAGGACACCAAAGCAAATCCACAGTTCTGCAGGGGGTTCCTAGATTAGTCGCCTCCTATGATACATGCAGTGGGTAACAGCAGGTGTATTCTTTTCCCGATCCCTCACCTGCAGGGGTGAAATAGAGAAGAATCTACAAGGTAAAAATCTCTCTCTGTAAGGAAGGAGTAAGTGGACACCTCCCAATTGACATTACTTACCTTGTAAGGAACACTTGAAAGCCGGTACAGGAAGTTCTATATACTCGCGCAGAATTGGTCGCACTTTGTCCCTTGGCACAATCTCAGTGTTACCAAAATCGAGGAAATGAACAAGAAGTGTATTGTCAGGGAAAACCTTCACAATGGCAGCTCTGTTCCACGACCCATCTACAAAATCACATCACAATATGAGAAATAATATTTACCAAGAAATCCACAACTGAAAGAAAGATTTCAATATTTTTCCAAGTTACAAATGCTTAAAGGTTAATGCCTAATAAAACGTCATAATTGTGTATTTCACATGCTTTAAGTGAAGTTAATGTGTGCTACAACAATTCAATAAAACTTATTTTACCACTTCAGAAAAAGGATGCCAATAGGAAATGTGTTGCTCACTATGTATTTTGTAATGAGAACCTCATTTGTCCTCAGGAGTGCTACATTCATTCTTTATACATGTACCACAAATGATTCTCAGGTTCTATGGACCAAGAATGCTTCATATCCAATCCATATATGGTTATACAGAGATATCTCACTTGTTTCCATGTTATGTCCTAAGGACTAGTGGTAGGATGCCGGGCTCGTGACCGAAGGGTTGCGTGTCACTGCATGGCACCGTGTTGTATCTTTGAGCAAGATACTTTACTCCACTTTTCCAGTCTACTCAGCTGTAAATGAGTATGTGGTTGGGCAGTGCTAGAATTGTTGAATTCTAGCTGTTAGCGCCGAAATGGCAGCTCCGACTGTATGCTCCCCAGGGAGTTGAGAAAGGTATTGGCTGGTTGCAAAGGTCCTATAGCCACGGATAATCATTTGTGAACTGCTTTGAGACGACCTACAAACTAGGTTGTGATAAAGCGGTGTATAAGAACCTCAAATTATTATTATTATATAACGTTTATATGGGGTAGAGATCTCAACTTTAGTCATATGATGACTCGGGGACTAACTTCCCAGTGGCAGGGCCAGATCAAAGAGCCAATTCTGGCTGCATGATTGTATTCATCTCTTCATGCTCATTATATATGTGTGTATGTAGTTACATATGGTGGTGATCTTTAAACAAATCTAAAGTATTAACATACCAGTGGTATTGTGGCCCCACTACTCTGGCACCACGGCTGCAATAACCTTCTTCATACAAAATGTGATCGCCTTGCCCGAGTAATATTTCAGACCCACTATGTACAGAAATAATGTGATTGCCTTGCCCCAGTAATATTTCAGACCCACTATGTACAGAAACAATGTGATCGCCTTGCCCCAGTAATATTTCAGACCCACTATGTACAGAAACAATCTGTGCAGCTATTCAGGAGGAAGATGCTTTTAAAAATTGAATTGGCAAATTCTGTCCCTTATTTGGCCTAAATAATGCTCCACCCGTCTGGCTCTAGAGGCCACATCAACCTGGCTATTACAAGATATTATCACCTTGCTCTGGTGATGTTTAAAAGACCAAATATGGTAGCAATCGTTGCAGTCCTGCAGGAAGAGTGGGTTTTTGAAATGAAACTGCCTACTTTTACACTAAAAGGTTGACAGATGACGAATGCAGTGCCGTTATACAAAAAGCTTAACAATCTTTCGGCCAGGTTAGTTTGGTTTGGTTTGGTTTGTGTTTTACGTCCTTTTAACAGCTATGGTCATTTAAGGATGTGCCAGGTTTCAGTGGTGGAGGAAAGCCAGAGTTCCTGGAGAAAAACCACCGACCTATGGCCATTACCTAGCCACCGCGGCCCCTAAAAAGGTGTGTGCAACAATTAAGTATCAGAAATAAAATCTTACCGGTGAAGTGAGCACAGCAGAGGTCATCCACCTCTTGTGTGAATGACGGGTCTGTGTTCCCCATCTCACATTGTAACATGATATTCTGCAGCAGGAGTTCCAGGGCTTGGATGTCTACAAGTCAAAATTCATGTAAAAGATGACAATGTGTACATGTGTGTGTCCGTCATATTTCAAGTAGACCTTTTAAAACTGCGTTACAAGTGACTAATACAATACACTGTACAATATGTATGACATACCCACTATTCAAATTACACAAACCTATATGTTCAACATTGCCATCACTTTTGGTGTTTAATCAAATAATGTTTCACAGTCGAGAACTGTATTATATATGGGTCCTGACAAGCACTTATGGCTATCTGCCATTTTATTTGAAATATTTCCACTGCCAGTCCAAAGGTCTGATAACCTCCTGCCAGTTTTATTTTGTTAGGTCATCCAGCTGTCCCCCGCCTTCAGATACTTGCAAGCTCCTTGGCAAATCCTTAATTTTATCAGTACAATATCCACAGACCCATGACCAGTTAGAATTTGAGACAATGATAATTTTCTCACTTAATCATGTCTTAAAAATGATAGGTTATATTTAACTTGCTTGGTTTTGAAAAGCTCAAATGTTTAGAATAAGAAACTTGCTTTCTTGTTAAAACATATGGTATGGAGAGTGTGTGTTTTGTCTGATAAACTTTTGATTTACCTAACCAAATGTCCAGTAATGATAAATTTCTATTGGTACAAACTGCATAACCTGAGGTTACGGACCTGGGTATGGTACATAGGACCAGGTGAGCTAAAAATATTCAGTGATTCAGTTGGCACAGTTCATCCAGAAAAATTAAACGTTGCAGTGACCTTTGACCCAACACCATTACCTTGACCTGTGTGTGGTATGTATCTCGCCATAATACTCATATCTATGATGTTATGATCAGACAAGCATGTCTATGACATTGATGTAAGATTATGAAACCTGTGTGTGATCCTAGGTCCAAACAGAAATACCCACTCTACATTTTGGGGTTGATGTGTACAAAAAACATTCATTAACATATAGTAAGGGTAATTCACTCCCGTACTATTTTCTATCAAAATATAATAATCACTTACGATGTTATACAAAATATACTCATCGCTAACGATACTTAAAGACTTATATAGGATGACATGCTAAATGTGTTGTTAATTTAGTAAATTTCTGTTGAAAAAATTCATCAAATAATTACAAGAAAAAGCCTGTTTCTCACGACAAGTGGATTATAGAGCAGCCTCTGTTGTATACACTTACTTTCTGTGCTGGCCAGCTGACAGTAGAACTCTTCAGGACTCGCAACATACGAGATGACAACATCAAACTGTTTTTCCTGAGGTTCAAACTTTGCTATCTCTGACAGCTTAACTTTCCCCGTCTTCCGTTCTTCAGGATGTGGGGAGAGTTGGTGATTACTCGTGACCTTTACCTGGAACATACTGTTGACGTCGACTCCATCGGCGGTAGTGAGAAGTATGGAGAACACACCTCCGTCAATGTTCTGTGCCTCCACCTGGACTTTACCTCCCCCAACTATCTGAGCAAAGGCTTGGAGGGTCTCTTGTGACTGGCCCTCGTTGGTGACATTATGAAGTTTACAATGAATACTCTGACAGGGCAGAGATTTAAGTGAGGGAACCAACTTCCTGATATTGTCTGTACCGACCTCCTCACAGTTACCGTAATCAACAAACTGAGTATTGAATTGACCTTCCTCCAGTGTCTCTATCACCTTGGCCCGATACCACTGATCATCTAGGGAATACTTGGCACACACCAACTCACCCTGAACTGGTTTGTATGGACTAGCAGAAGCACAATAAACTGAAATACTCTCCTGTAATTCCGCTAATTTCCTCCCCAATTTTGCGAGTTGTATGTAGAAAGACTCAAAGTCCACAATGGATGATATGGCTGCTTCTTCAATTGTACATGGTAGGGTTTCCACGGAAACATCGGAAGCCATGATAGGCCCCGTGTCTGTGACTTTATCTGAATTTACTTTAGGAATAACTGCCTGTACTGGAGGTGCAGAGACACTAGGGTTCTCCACTTCAGGCACTGTAGAAACTGGAGGTGCAGACCCAGGCTTTTGATTTTCCAGTTCCAGTTTGATAGACGAAGAGACTGTCCTCATGTCTGTTTCTTCTTTTATGTCAATCAAGGCTATATTGTCCTTCATACATTTGAATTCCGCTTCAAGCGGGCTTTCTGTCAATGCTGCAAAATATTGAAGGATAGTCTGCGGCCAAACCTCTGGAGGGTTTACTCCATATAAACAACATCTGACAGACTGGGCAGGTAAGGAATCACAAGACTCAATAGCAGCTGACAACAGAGAGAACTCTTTCATCTCGCTATTACCAAAATCAATATAGCGAACTTCTGCCTCCTTGTCATCGAGGCTGATGACCTCTGCCCTGTACCAAACTCCCTCGTACATCCCTAGTACCAGTTCACCAACCTGCTGCGGCCTGGAAATACCCACACAATGCTTTTATATGAAAGTGATGTTGGATAAAATAATATACATTATTCAATGAATCATTAATTTTATTTTATTTAAACTAACAATTCAGAAAATATTACTAATAGTATATACGTAGATATAGACTAAAAGATAAATAGTTACAACAAAAGATGAATGCCAACTATGAGATACATTTCTCATACTTTTTTTATTGCAAAACAAGGTTTTTTTTGCAGTTAAAACTTTGGATGTTTTGCCCTAAAATGGAAGTTGTTAATTTGTGAATTAAATTTTTGTAATATCCCAGTAACATATGCCAGAGGTTCGTCTTTCTGTGACGATAAGTTACAAAATTGTTATGTATCTAGGAGCGTGGTTTTCATAGTGCAACACTTAGAAGAGCAAGGCTAAGGATATAGTACACAGTACCCAGATTCCTAGGTAGACTTCTATGTAATTATCAATTAATTCCAAGTTCATTCGCTCAGAGTGGAACCTGGGAAACAGATTACTAACCAAGTGTTCTATGTGTTGAGATAACGAGAACTCATTCTATCTGGATAGATGATTCACCACTGTGACATAAAAACTTATTAATAAATCGGGTTGATTTGGGTATTCATTACCTCCAATACTTAACTTACATTGATATCTCTACACAAGTGTAAAAAATTGTTGTGGGAAAAAAGACAGGTAAATTGAAAGACACTGAAAATTTAAACATTTTATCTCATTGATGTAAATATTTTGTGCTTTTTTACCACGGATATGTCAAAACACCCAAACTTACATTCCATAAAAAAAAATGACTACACAGCATAAGAAAAATAACTATTGCAAAATAAAGTTGTTAAATTTATGCAGACTTGAATATTTCACAATCAAAACATATCAACTTACTTGTAGCCAACAGGCGTGGATTGCATAGCATTATTGATTTTTGCACTGAAGGTAGCAAATGGTCGTATGAGAGGTTCGAGGTTGAGCTGTACCACAAACTCAGCTGGGGAGGTGACATCCGTGATCATGATGGGGACAACATCATTGGGGCTGAGGGTGTCGGCTACACTTCCCAGGTCCTTAGCCATCACAGAAATTCTGTCAACATCAAAAGGATTGTTTAGCAAAAACTTGAATTCCAACTGACAGTAAAAAAGTTAAAACCTGTTATCTTTTTTAATTTGCTTATCATGTTATATATTTAAAAGCAAATTTTAAATATTGTTTATTTCCAAAATGTTTTCTACCTTTTGAACTCTGGTTCGGCTGCAGCACCCTCTTGTTTTGGAGCAGCAGGAGTGTCTGCAGAGGCATCAGTAGCAAGTTTCCTTACAACACCAGCCTCTACCAACTTATCAGCAATATCACAACCTGTAACGGGACAAAAACGTGTCTGCTATATACGTACACGCCATAGCGATATCACAACCTGTAACGGGACAAAAACGTGTCTGCTACATACGTACACGCCATAGCAATATCACAACCTGTAACGGGACAAAAACGTGTCTGCTA